>NC_092774.1:42185430-42465430 GCF_047496795.1 Chiloscyllium punctatum | reverse complement strand
TTTTTATATCCCCACCATCGGATCATCTTGTCGGTTTGATGTTGGCAAAACAATAAATTCAACGCGATTGGGTTTTAGTATCCTGGGCATAATTTAAACTGATTGGTTCAATTCAAGTTGTGTGTCAAAACAGCCACCAACTTAGGTAGTCATTTCACAGCCAAATGTTCGACATTGTCAATTTTCCAGTACACTCTGAGACTGCCATCTCGTCGCATCACAGGCGTTTGTAAGTTCTAAGTTCAGAAGAGTATTCACTCTCTTAAATGTACAGTACACGCCTTCAACTTCATAACAGTACAGCATAGAAAGTTACCCTTCATGTCCAACTCATCCATGCCGTCCAGATTTCCCAAATAAAACGAGTGCCATTTGTCAGCATTTGGCCAATATCCATCTCAATCTTCCTGATTTATATTCCAATCCAGATGGTTTGTGCCAGCCTCCACCACTTACTCTGTCAACTCATTCCATTCATGCACAATCCACTGCATGAAAACATTGTCCCTTAAGGTCCTTTTAATTCTTTCCCCCCTCACCTTAAACCTATGCCCACTAGTTTTTGACTCCCCCAATCCAAGGGAAGACCTTGTCTATTCGTCCTAAAAATATCTTTCGTGATTTTATAAACCTCTATAAGGTCACCCCTCAGCCTCCGACGGTCCAGGGAAAATGGCCCTCAGCCTCTCCCTATAGCTCAAACCCTCCGATCCTGGCAACATTCTTCTTAATTTTTATTTTGAACCGTTTCAAGTTTCACAACATCCTTCCTTTAGCAGGAAGAGCGGAATTTCACGCAGTATTCCAATGCCCTGTACAGCTGCTTCATGACCTCCCAATTCCAACACTCAGTGCTGTGACCAATAAAGGAAAGCATACCAAACGCCTTCTTCACTATCCTATCGACCTGCAACTCTACTTTCAATGAACTATGAACCTGCACCCCAAGGTCTTTTTGTTCAGCAACACTCCACAGGACATTACCATTAAGTGCATACGTTCTGCACTGAGTTGCCTTTCCAAAATGTAGCGCTTCACATTTATCCAAATTCAACTCCATCTGCCACTCTTCAGCCCATGGACCATCTGAGCAAGGTGCCATCATATTCTAAGATAACCTTCTTCACTGTCCACTTTACTTTCAATGTTGGTGTCGTCTGCAAATTTATTAAAAATACCTCTTATGTTTTCATCCAAGTCATTTACTTCACTGACGAAAAATAGTGAACCCAGCACCAATCCTTGTGGCACACCATTGGTCACAGGTCTCCAGTCTGATACGCTGCCCTTCACCCCCCACCCTCTGTCTTCTATCTTCGAGCCAGTTCTGTATCCAAATGGTTAGTTCTCCCTGGATTCCACATGATCTAACCTTATTAACCAACTGACCATAAGAAACCTTGTCAAACCTTATCGAACCTTACTGATGTCCATTTAGATTACGTCCTCTGCACTGCCCTCATCAATCTGCTTCGTTATTTCTTCAAAATACTGAATCAAGTACGTGAGACGCGATTTTCCACCCCCAAAGCCATGTTGACTATGCCTGATCAGTCCTTGCCTTTCCACATAGACATAAATCATGCCCCTCAGGATTCCTTCCAATGGCTTGCCCACTATCGAGGCCTGGCTCACCAGTAAACAGTTCTTGCCACCTTTCTTAAATAGTGGCACAACGTTAGCCAATCTCGTATTCCGACACCTCACCTGTGGCTATTGCTGATACAAATATCTCAGCACGGGGCCCAGCAATTACTCCTCCAGCATCCCATCGCCTTCTCGGGTACACTTGATCAAGTAACAGGGATTTATCCATCCTTATGCATGTTAAGGAATCTAGAACCTCCCTCTCTGAAATCTGGACATTCTTCAAGATGTGACTATTTATTTCACACGTTCTCTATCTTCCATACCCTTCTCCACAATCAACACTGATGTAAAATACTCCTCTAGTATTTAGAACAGAGAACATAGAACAGTACAGCACAGAACAGGCCCTTCAGCCCACGATGTTGTGCCGACCATTGATCCTCATGTATGCACCCTCAATTTTCTGTAACCATATGCATGTCCAGCAGTCTCTCAAATATCCCCAGTCACCTCGCTTCCACAACTGCTGCTGGCAACGCATTCCGTGCTCTCACAACTCTCTGTGTAAAGAACCTGCCTCTGACATCCCCTCTATATTTTCCTCCAACCAGCTTAAAACTATGACCCCTCGTGTTAGCCATTTCTGCCCTGGGAAATTGTCTCTGGTTATCGACTCTATCTATGCCTCTCATTATCTTGTACACCTCAATTTCCTCCATCTCCTCTGGTTCCACACTCAGGCAGCTTTGCTGATCTGTAAGGGCCCTATTCTCTCCCGAGGTACCTTTCTGTCCTTAATATATTTATAGAAACCCTTTGGATTCTCTTTATACGCATTTTCCAAAGCTATCTCGTGTCCTCTTGCCCTTGTGATTTCCCTCTTAAGTATATTCCTACTTCCTTTATACTGATCTTGGGATTCACTCTATCCCTGCTGTCTATACCTGACATGTGATTTTCTATTCTTCTTAACCAAACCCTCAACGTCTCTCGACATTCAGCACTCCCTACACCAGCCAACCTTGCTTTTCACATTAACAGGGACATACTATCTCTGAAGTGTCATTATCTCATTTTTGAGGACTTCCCATTTTCCAGCTGTCCCTTTATCTGTGAACATCTGCCCCAATTAACTTTTGAAAAGTCTTGCCTAATACCGTCAAAGTTAGCTTTCCTCCAATTTAGAACTTTAAGTTGTAAAACTTTAATTTTAAGAAAAGGTCTATCCTTTTCTATCACTATTTTAAAACTGATAGAATTATGGTCACTGGCACTCGCCCACTCACACATCGGGCATCTGCCCTGCCTTATCTCCCAAGAGTGGGTCAGACGTTCCACCATTTTAAGTGGGTACATCCACATACTGAATCAGAAAGTTTTCTTGTACACACTTAAACAAATTCCTCTCCTAGCTTCATCCAGAGGCTCACTGATAATGTTACTGAGTATGGTGATGAAACGTCTGAAAACGAACCTTCCAGCTCAGCGAGCAAACCTACATCCAGAACTCAACCTGAGCTATAACTCTTCTTAAATCTTATCAAATTCCTGCCCAGCTAAACTCTTAAAATGATGGCAGTCCCAGTCTATGTTTGGAAAGTTAAAATCCCTCACGATAATCACCTTATTATGAGAACATAGAACAATACAGCGCACAACAGGCCCTTCAGCCCTCGATGTTGCGCCAATCTGTGAACTGTTCTCAGCTCGTCCCCCTAAAATATCCCAAAATCATCCATGTGCGTATCTAAGGATTGTTTAAATCTCCCTAATGTGGCTGAGTTAACTACATTAGCAGGTAGGGCATTCCACACCCTACGTAAAGAATCTGCCTCTGATATCTGTCTTAAATCTATCAGAAAACAGAGATCTTCTTACAAATTTGTTTCAGTTTCCCGCTGATTATTGGGTGGTCTATAATGCAATCCTATTGAGATGATCATCCCTGTCTTATTTCTCAGTTTGACCCAAATAACTTCCGTGAATGTATTCCCAGGAATATCCTCCCTACGTATAGCTGTAATGTCATCCCGAACCAAAAATGCCACCACCCCCGCCCCCTTGCCCTTCTTCCAGTCCTTCCTGGAACATTAAACTGCCAGTCCTGTCCATCCCTGAGCGATTGCTATGATATCCCAGTCCCGTGTTCCCAACCATGCCCTGAGTTCATCTGCCTTACCTGTTAAGCCCTTTGCATTGAAATAAACACGGTTTATTGATCTATCCTAGTCAGTCTCTGCATTCTTCCTGCCTCCCCTGATTGTTTGACTTGCTCCTTCTCCCAACTGCACCAGTCTCAGAATGCTTTTTTTCCTCATTATCTCCTGTGGTTCATCCCACGCTCCCCTCCCCCAACTCATTTAAATCCTCCCAAGTAGCTCTTGGAAATCTCCCCATTAGCATATTAGTCCACTTCCAATTCAGACGCAGTCTGTCCTTATACAGTCACTTCAACCCCAAAAGAGATTCCAATAATCACAAATTCCTTCTCCCATGCACCAATTCCCCAGCCACGGATTCAGCTGCTGCATCCTCCTATCCCTTACCTCTTTAGCTCGTGGCACCATAATCCAGAGATGACTACCCATGAGGTACCAATACTTTTTTATATTTCTGCCTAACTTTGCCTATTCTCTCCTCAGAATATTATCCTTTTCCTATGCTATTAGTTCCAGTGTGTACAACGACTTCCTGGTGGTCCCTCTTTCCTTTGAGACCGTTTTGCAGGCTCGGAGATACTCTTGAGCCTGGGGCCAAGAAGGCAGCACATCATTCTGCTGTCTCAGTGCTAGCCGCAGAAACGTCTGTCTGTGTTTCTGACTACATTTAAGACGCGTCTGGATAAATGCGTGAGTAGGTGGCGAGTAGAAGGATGCAGATGCTTAGGAATTGACTGACAGGTTTAGACAGCACATTTGGATCGGCTCAGGCTTGCAGGGCCGAAGGGCCTGTTCCTGGGCTGTAAACTTTCTTTGTTCTTTGTCCCCTATAATTGCTTGAAAATTGATGCACCCTTTGTTACATTACAGCGGACTTGGAGAAAGAAATGGTGAGAGCTAAGCAAGTGCCCATCTTACAGAAGAGGAAGTGCTGGATGTTGGAAATTGGATAAATCCCTGGAACCTGATCAGGTAAATTTCAAAGCTTTTTAGGAAGCAAGGGGGGTTATTTCAGGACGCCTTCCATAAATATTTATATCATCAATAGCCATCGTGTGATTTACCTGAAGACTGGAGGGTGACTTTATAGGTTAAAAACAAGGACTGCAGATGCTGAAAACCAAAGTCGAGATTAGAGTGGTGCTGGAAAAGCACAGCAGTTCAGGCAGCATCCGAGGAACAGTAAAAGCGACGCTTCCGGCAAAAGCCCTTCATCAGGAATTTTTATAGTGACTTTATAGTGCCATTGTTCAGGAAGGTCACAAGGAAAAGCCATTGAACTATAGACCGGTGAGCCTGACAGTGGGTAATTTGGTGGAGGTAAATCTAAGGGACAGGACTTACATATACTTCGAAAGGCAAAGACTGATTAGACATAGTCAACATGGCTTTCTGCGGGGAAATCATGTCTCACTATCTTCTTTAAAGAGACGATTGATGAAGGCAGAGCGCTGGACATTGTCTATATGGACTGCAGCAAGGCGTTCGACAAGTTTCTGCATGGCAGGTTGGTTAGCAATGTCAAAACACATGGAATCGAGGGGGAGCTAGCCATTGGATATAAAATTGGGAGACATAGAGTGGAGTTGGAGGATTGTTTATTGGACTGAAGACCTGTGACCAGTGGTGTGCTACAAGGATTGGAGTTGGGGCTGGTGCTTTCTGTAAGTTAAATAAATGATTTGGATGTGAACATAACAGTAATAGTTGATCCGTTTACAAATGGTGCTAAAATTGTTGATGCAATGGGCAATGGAGAACGTTATTTCACTGTGCAGCGTGACTTTGATCAGATGGGCCAATGGCCAGAATAGGCAGATGGAATGTAATTTTGAAAATATAATGTGTTGCATTTTGGAAAGGCAAATCAGGGCAGGGTTTATATACTTGAGGGAAAGCTCCTAGAGAATTCTACCGAACAAAGACACCTTGGAGTGCAGTTCCATAGTTCTTTGAGCGCGGAGTGACAGCTAGACAGAATAGTGAAGAATGCGTTTGGTTGGCTTGCCTTTCTCTGTCAGTGCATTGACTATCGGAGTTTGGATGTCATTTTGCAACCGTACAGGTCGTTTGTTCGGGTAGTTTTGGGATACTGTGTTGAATGTTTGCCTCCCTGCTACAGGAAAGATGTAGCCTAACTTGAAAGTGCAGAAGACGTTTAAAAGGATGTTGCTAGAATTGGAGAGTTTGAGCGATAGGGAGAGGCTGAACAGGCTGTGGCTGTTTTCCCTGGAGCGTCTGAAGCTTCTGGATTACCTTCTGTGTGGAATGCTCTGCCCCAGAGGGCAGTGGAGGCCCAGTCTCTGGATTCATTTCAGAAAGAATTGGATAGAGCTCTTAAAGATAGTGGAGTCAAGGGTTATGGAGATAAGGCTGGAACAGGATACTGATTGGGAATGATCAGCCATGATCATATTGAATGGTGGTGCAAGCTCGAAGGGCTGAATGGCCTACTCCTGCATCTATTGTCTATTGTCTATTGTCTACCTTCAAGTGGTTCATGAAATCATGATGGGGGGGGACGGGTTAAACTTACCCCAGTGGGAATCAACGCAGCAGGTTCACATCTGGAGGGGTCCCTGGAAAAATACGAAAGAATGACAGGGTAGGAGAACTCAGCTTAGACACAAATGGGACAGTGTTTGGAAAGGGTTAGAAATCAAGCACACTGGACAAACGAATGACAATGGGAAGAAGGTATTATTTCTGAGCACACGCAGTACAGGAGCAAGGTAAATGAGCTAGTGGAGCAGATCGAAATTGGCAAGTCTGTCGTGGTGGGCATCATGGAACCGTGATCGCAAGGGGATCAAGAGTTGGGAGCTGAAGTATGTAATCCAATCGAAAACATAGGCAGGTGGGGAGAGTGGGCGGGGTTGTCTTAATGGGTGAAAAAGGAAATTAACTCAGTCGTGAGAAATGAAGTTGGGTCAGATGGTGTAGACTCTGTATGGGTAGAATTGAGGAAACGTAAAGGCAAGTAAAAATATAGTTGGAGTTAGGTACAGGCCTCCAAATGTAGTCAGGAGCCGGGGGGGGGGGGGGGGGCAAGATACACCAAGGAATAGAAATGGGTGTGTAAGAAAGGCCAAGTTACAGTGATCATGGGTGATTTCAATATGCAACTGGACTGGGAAAATCAGGTTAGTAGTGGATTGCAAGAAAAGAAATTTGTGAAATGTCTACGAGATGGCTTTTTGGAGCAGCTTCTGGTGGAGCCTACTAGGGAACAGGCAATACCAGATTTAGTGTTTTGTGATGAGGAAGAGCTGATAAGGGAGCTTAAAGTGAAAGGATCCTTCGGAGGCAGTGCACATAATACGATTGAGTTTAATCTCCAATTTGAGACGAAGATAGAAACAGAGATAACGGTATTACAGCTCAATAAAGGGAACTACAAAGGCATCAGGAAAGTGCTGGGAAGAATTGATTGGTCGGTAGCCATACCAGGAAAGACATTGGAACAGCAACTGCAGGACTTTCTTGGAGTAATTCGGGAGACACAGCAATAATTCATTCCTAGTAAAAACAAGCATACAAAAGGGAGGATGAGCCAACCATAGCTGACTAGGGAGGTCAGGGATAGTTCAAAAGCAAAGGAGAATGTGTATGATGTAGTGAAGGGCAGTGTAAAACCAGAGCCTTGTGAAGCTTACAAAAAGCAACAGTGGGCAACACAGAAAAGAAATTAGGAGGGAGAAGATTAAATATGAGGATAAGCTAACCAGTAATACAAAGGAGGGTTGTAAGAGTATCTTTAGATATACAAAGGGCAAAAGAGAGATAATCGTTGACATTGACGCTAGAGAGATAGCATTGGGAGCAAGGGAATGGCTGAGGCACTGAATAATTACTTAACATCAGTTTTCATGGTGGAAGTCGTGAATAATATTCTAATCATTCAAGAGGGTCGGGAGCAGAGCTGAATACGGTGGCCACCACCAAGGAGAAGGTGCTAGAAAGACGGGAGAGACCAAAACTGGATAAATCACCTGAACCACGACACCACAGGGTTCTCAAGGAGATAGCTGAAGAGATAGTGGTGGAAACACTAGAGTGAGGAAGGTCCCAGAGGACTGCAAAATTGTTAACGTGACTCTGCTGTTTAAAAAGGGAGTAAGGCGAAAAGATAGAAATTTACATGATGATTCATCTAACCTCCATCAGGGTAAAATTTTAGAGGTCTATTGTGAAGGATAAGCTTTCTGAATACTTGGAAGTGTGTGGTAAATAGGGCAAATTCAGCATGGTTCCATCAAGGGGAAGTCATGCCTGACAAATCTGCTAGAATGCTTTCAGGGATGTATAAAACAGGTTAGACCAAGGAGAGCCAATAGATATATCTACCTGGACTTCAAGAAGACCTTGACAAGGTGCCTCCGTGACAAGGAGGCTGCTGAGTAAGATAAGGGCCCATGATGTTAGAGACAAGGTATTCCATGAATAGAAGATTGGCTGTCTGGCAGAAAGCAGAGAGTGGGTCTGTTTTTGGATAGCAGCTGCTGACAAGTACTGTTCCTCAAGGGTCACAACTTTTCACTTTATGCATTAATAATCTAGATGAAGGAACTGAGGGCGCTCTGGCTAAGGTTGCAGATGACACAATGATAGGTAGAGGCACAGGCAGCATCGAGGAGGGGGCGGGAGGCTGAAGAAGGTTTTGGACAGGTCAGGTGAGTGGCCAAAAAAGTGGCAGATGGAGTACAATGTGGGAAAGTGTGAAGTCATGCAATTTGGTAAGAAGAATAGAAGCATGGACTGTTTTGTAAATGGTGATAAAGTTCAGAAGTCTGAAGTGCAAACAGACTTGGGAATTCTCGTCCAGGATTCTCTCAAGGTCAACTTACAGGTTGAGTCAGTAGTTCAGAAGGCAAATGCAATGTTGGCATTTATTTTGAGGATTTGAATTTAAAAGCAGGGATGTATTTCCAAGGCTCTAAAAGACTCTGGTCAGGCCACATTTTGAGAATTGTGCACAGTTTGGAGCCCCACATCTCAGGAAGGATATATTGGCCCTGGAGCAGAGGAGGTTCATCAGAATAATCCCAAGAAATGAAAAGTTCAACATGCGAGCAACATTTGAGGACTTTGGGACTATATTCGATGGAGTTAGAATGATGAGGGTAATCTAATTGAAACCTACAGAATACTGAATGGCCTGGACAGAATAGACGTTGGGAAGATGTTTCCATTGGTTGGAGAGACTAGAATCGGAGGGCACAGCCTTAGAATAAAGGGAAGACCATTTAGAACAGAGATGAAGAGAAACTTCTTCAGCCAGAGAGCGGTGAATCTCTGGAATTCACTGCAACAGAAGGCTGGGGAGGCCAGGTCACTGAGGATATTTAAGACGGAGATAGATAAGTTTCTGATTGTCAAGGGGATCAAAGGTTATGGAGAGAAAGCAGGAGCACGGGGTTGAAAAACCTATCAGCCATGATTGAATGGTGGAACAGACTCGACTGGCTAAATGGCCTAATTTCTGCTCCTATGTCTTATGGTCTTGTGAAAGGGTGAATAGCTAAAGTCTTTATTCTAGGGTAAGGGAGTCCATAACTCGAGGACATTGGTTTAAGCTGAGAGGGGAAAAGTCTAAAAGGGACCTAAGGGGCAACGTTTCCACACAGAGAGTGGTGCATATGTGTAATTAGTTGCCTGAGGAAGTGATGGAGCCTGGTACAATTACAAAATGTAAAAAGCATCTGGATGGGTACATGATTACAAAGTACTTAGAAATATACGGGCAAATGCTGGCAAATGAGTTTAGATTAATTTCTGATAATTGGGTGGAATGGATGAGTTGGACTGTTTCCTTGCTGTTCAACTCTATGACGCTATTTCAAAATAAAATGAGTCACACCTCCAATCAGTCACTTCGGAATATTGGAATTTTCCACCCCATAGAATTCGGATGCTCTGTCGTTGAGTACATTCAGGACAGAGGTTTGGGTTCTGTCAGAAATAAGAAATATGAGGCTGATGCAAAAAAACCTGATGTTCAGGTACCCAGATCAGCGATTGTTGCAGTGAATCATGGAGAATGTTAGAGGTATTGAATGGTCCGTACTGTCCCTATTCCCAATATTCTTACTTCCTTGATTAAAGGTTTTCAAAATGAATGAGGGAGGAAGGCATCTATGTCTATGAAGTTATGTGGAACATGCTGCAGTAGACTAGCACTTAGGGAAGGTAAAAATAATGTCTGCAGATGCTGGAAACCAGATTCTGGATTAGTGGTGCTGGAAGAGCACAGCAGTTCAGGCAGCATCCAAGGAGCGTCAAAATCAACGTTTCGCGCAAAAGCCCGATGAAGGGCTTTTGAACGAAACGTGGATTTCAAAGCTCCTTGGATGCTTCCTGAACTGCTGTGCTCTTCCAGCACCACTAATCCAGAATAGCATTTAGGGAACACTGATTATGATATCATCCGGTACTACGGTGCCATAAGAATATGAATGAGAAGCTCAAGCCTTAAGATACTGAATCCAAGATACTGAATCCAAGAGGGCTAGCAGTGGTCAACTGGAAACAGGTCTTACCTGAGAGAATCGGAGTGAATAATTTGGAGGCAAAACCGTAACTAGACAATGAAAGCTCTTCAAAGAGGAGATTGTTCAGCTAAATAGCAGGACAATCACCTGATGAAGGAGCGTCGCTCCGAAAGCGAGTGTGCCTCCAATTAAACCTGTTGGACTAAAACCTGATGTTGTGTGATTTTTAACTTTAAGGAAGAGGATGACAGCCAAGTCTGGTAATCACCAGATCGCAAAAAGGGGTGCAGTGGAAAATAAGAAAGATACTAATGTTCAAAAAAAAACGCAGAATGCAGTCGGGAATCGAACTGAATGCAGAAAAGAAGTGCAGATCTTCAAATCTTTGATTAACTCGATTTTAATTGTGCGTAAGGACAGAATCTGAGGACATGAAGAAAAGCAGGTACAATTTATTGAAGGACATCAGGAAATTTCACAGGTTCCAAATCAAGGGGAAAACCAACACTTGCAATGAATGAAAGAAAGATACTGATTGTTTGGCTACGGGACTTTGAGTGATAGGTGCAGAGAATACACACACTGATGGCGATTGACAGTTAAAGGCCAGGCTTTGCTAAATTTCAAACCAGTCCAGTTGACTCTGATCATTGAGGCCATTGCCCTCAGCACTGAACAAGTAAATAGCTGTCACTTCTGTCGAATTGAATCACATTCAGTGCATCCATGTGTCCTTCCTGCCTGCAACGAACAGCCATCTGTGTGTTATTTTACAGACCATCCAGCACACCCATGTGGATTTGACACTGAACCCAACTGATCCTTAATTGGTTGTCAACATACACTCAGATATCCCTTTAGCTGTTTATAATAAACAAGGTAATAGACTCAACCAGCCAGTGTTTGTGAAACTTGAAATACTGTTGTTGGCATCAGATGTCATTCTGCAACTTGACAGCGTTTTCTGGATATGAGAATGTGAGAAGAATTACACTGACAGCCAGGTTAGCATTCAATTCCATGAAATGAAGAAGACAGGGCCAGCATTTACATTAAATGGCTGAAAGAACAGAAAACAGAAAGATTGCTGGATAAGCTCAACAGGTCTGGGAGTAAACGTGGGAGGAAAAAACGAATTTAAAGTTTCGAGTACAAGGTGGAAATGTGATGGCATTTATGCTGAAAAGGGTGAGTGCATGTGAAAAGAAATGGAAGGTCAAGGAAAGGTCATTTAGTGAAGGAGATGAGAGATCAAAGTTGGTGTAGAACAAAGGCAAAGGGAATGTTAATGGCTGTGAACAAGGGATAAACTATTGATCGAGAACAGGAGTTAAGAATCGAACTAATTCTCTCAGTTATGCTCTCACGCCTTTTTCTCCCTCCCTCAATACCGATACGGTCCCCTTGGTCCTCAGCATCCGAATTGGGAAGATCAGAAGCCAGCATCTCTACAACTTCCAATTGGATGCTAACATCAGACACTCTTCCCTTCCCTCCCAGTCAGCCTTCTGCAAGGATCTTTCCCTCCTGGATACCCTAGCCCATTCAAATCCCACTCCCAATATCTTCCCACAACCCTGTGGTACCATCCCTTGCAATCTCAAAAGATGAAGTACCTCACCATTTACATCTGTCCTCTTCACAGTTACGTTGATCAATTTACGTTCTCAGAAGTATTTTGTTGAATGTCTTTAAGATCACTTTGCACACTGCAGATGAATGCACTCTAAAAACTTGATCAACTTATTTTTTTGGCTTTAAACAAATGTGTCCCTTCGGGGAGCAGACTCTTTGTATATCCTTCGATAGGAGAACTAGTTTTCCTTTATTTTGTATCTCAGTGTGCACACAAAATCTTCTACAGTTCTCCACCCTTGATTGGTTTCCATCTTTTATCAACATATCTGGCAACTTGTTCATTGCCAATAAATGTCACAATCGCAGGTGGAGAATGCATGAGGACATGGCAGCAGCATCAGACATATCAAAAGTAAGATGTTGACCTAGTGAAGCTAAGAAACATCTCTCATGCCAAACAGCATAAGCAGCAAGAGATAGACAGGGCTAAGCAATTCCACAACTAATAGATTAAATTTAAGATCTTCTGTGCTGCCACATCCACCAGTGAGTGGTGATAGACAATTGTCACGAAGCTAGTCCCTTTTTTTTCTAAAAGCTGTCTCCTTTTAGAGATTCTGTCCTTGATTTTTCTCAGAGGGGCAATAAACCGGGCCGGACTCTGATCAGTCTGGTTTGGTACAAAGACAGGCCTTTTGCTTATATGTAAACAGATCAGACTTCAGGCCAAAGTGGTCATGTCTTAGAAGTGACCTGTATAATGAAAGAGGAGTGGTCAGTTTTCTAGCTAGCTGAGCTGAGCTGTTTTTAGTTGAGTCTTGAACTGGGATGTTTAACAGGGAGCTGTGTGGAAACTCTCTCTCTTTTCTGCCCATGAACATTAACCTGTCAGCATGTGTTCCATTTATACTGTTTTGTAAAGGGAGTTTGCTTATTGGGACTGTTGTGTATATTCAGAACAACATAATTAAGTCTAGTTGGATAGGTTGAGTTCTGCAGGGGTTCTTTATTCTGTTCTTTCTGTTCCATTGTGTAATTTTGTGAATAACTTTTTTGCCTGTTTTAAAATCTAGTAGTCAACCTAGCTACCTTACTATGGGTAATATTGATTGTACACTTACTGAAACAAATTGCAAAGTTAGGTCTAGGGCTGCCTGCTTAAGAATGTTTTGAATGGTCTGGCGTAGTCCATAACACAATCAATCAGTTTTGGAGAAGGCTTCACAAATATTGCTACCCTCAATAATAGAAGAGTGAATTACATCAGTGCACACAATAAGGCTGATGCATTTGTAATTCTATCTCAGCGTCTTCCTGAGATCCATGATATTGCAGATGCCAGTCCACAACAAATTCAATTCACTCCACACTGCAAATTGTATGTGCCCTGACACCAGTATTACTGAAGATGTGTATCTCAGAAGTGGCTTTTCCCCCTAGCAAGGCTGTTCCAATACAGCTCCTGATATTTCCCTGAAACTGGAGCAGATTGTCCAAGTAGGTCCTGTACACAAAAGAGAAAATCTCAGGATAAATCCAATCTGCGTGTCAACCTTCCACCATCTGTAAAGTGATAGAATGTGTCATCAACGGTGCAATAAAGCAGTGTCTGCTCAGCAATCCAACAATTGAGTCGTAGAGGTTAATAGCACAGAAATAGACCCTACAGCCCAACTTGCTCATGCTAACCAGCTTTCCTAAACTTTAATAACCCTCTGCTCCTGTGTTTGTCCCACATCCCTATCAACTTTTCTAATCTATGTATGTGTCCTAATGTCTGTCAAATGTTGTAATTCCGCCCGTCCCTGTCACTTACTCAGGTAGATTCTTGCATTTACAGATCACCCTTCATGTGAAAAGTTGCCACTCAGATTACTTTTAGATCTTTCTCAGAAATATTTAGGATTAGGGTTAGGGTTAGGGTGATTTTATAACCCTCTATAAGGTCATCCCTCGACCTCTTGTGCTCCAAGGAGAAAGATACTAGCCTATCTAACCTCTCCTTATAACTCAAACCTTCCAGTCCCGGTAATGTCCTTGTAAATTTTTGTTGCACTCTTTGAAGTTTAATAACATCTTTCCTATAAGCCTGGCAACCAGCTTTGCACGCAGTACTCCAAATGTGGCTTGACCAATGTCTTGTACAGCTGTACCATAACATCCCAACTCTACACTCAATTCTTTGACTAATGAAGGCAAATTTGCGAAACAATTTCTTCACCAGCCTGTCTACCTGTGACGCCACTTTCGAGGAACCTGCACCCCTAGGTCTCAGTGCTCGACAGCACTCCTCAGGGCTCTATCATTAACTATGCAAGTCCAGCCCTAGTTTGTCTTACCAAAGTCCTACCTTGCCCTGCCTGCCCTGACTGTTTGACTCGCTTCTGTTCTCAACTATATCAGTCTCATATTGACCTCTTTCCTCACTATCTCCCTGGGTCCCACCCCCCACCTTACTAGTTTAAATCCTCCAGAACAGCTCCAGCAAATTTCCCTGCCAGTATATTAGTCCCCTTCCAATTAAGGTGCAATTCATCCTTCTTGTACATTCACTTCTACCGCAAAAGCGATTCTAATGATCCAAAACTCCTTCTTCCATACACCAGCTCCTCAGCCTTGATTTCATCTTCTGTATCCTCCTATTCTTGCCCTCATTGGCTCGTAGCACCGGGTTTAATCCAGATATTACTACTCTCGAGGATCTCCTTTTTAAATTCCTGCCTAACTCTCTGTAATCTCCTTCAGACTCTCAACCTTGTCCCTTCCTTTGTCGTTGGTTCCAATGTGGACAATGACCTTTTGCTGGCCCCTCTCCCCCTTGAGAACATTCTGCACCCTCTCTGAGACATCCTTGATCCTGGCACCAGGGAAGCAACACATCATTCTGATTTTTCGCTACTGGCCACAGAAACGTCTGTCTATACCTCGGACTAGACAATCCCCTAACACAATTGATCTCTTGGAACCCAACGTTCCACGCGTTGCATTATAGCCAGTCTCAATACCAGAAACTTGGCTGTTCGTGTTACATCACCCTGAGAATCCGTCCCCCCGCCCCCAACATTTTCCAAAACAGGGTACTTGTTTGAAATGGGTATAGCCACAAGGCTCCTGCACCAGCTGCCTCCTCTCTTACCCTTCCTGGAGTTAACCCATCTATGTGACTGTATCTGAGACTTTCCCCTCTTCCTATAACTGCCATCCATCACATACTGTTGTTGTTGCAAATTCCTCATCGCTTCTAACTGTCTCTCCAACTGATCCACTCGATCTGATAAGATTCGCAACCAACAGTATTTACGGCAGATATAATCCGCAGTAACCCTTAAACTCTCTTTAAACTCCCACATCTGACAAGAAGCACATTTTACTCTACTAAAGGCCATTTTTTGCTTCTTCACAATCTACAGACCCAGAAAATAATACCCTCTACAAACACTGCCCCAGGTTGAATTAATAGTTTTGGCTTATATTTTAAGTTTAATCAAGACACATATCTCCAAAAACATATAGTCAAGAAAGAACTCACTCTACTCACGACTGCAGCCTTTCTGTAGGTCACACTTAAAACAACAATACACTTATCTGTTTCTGTGCAGTGAAATTCACCCAACTTTTCCTCCAAGATCAGTTGCGAAATTCAATGTTTATTAATTTTCCCAGACACACTCCGATGTCCAGCGATCCATGAATTCAAACAGCAAAGGCAGCGTCAGTTTCTTTCTTTCTCTCTCTCTCCTGCACTGACCTCACTATGTGCTTCCTTTGTCTGTCCTTCTCCCTTTTAAAACTGCTGTTGTTTTGAATTTTTTTCCAAAGTTCCAACACAATGCGACAGCATATGAAACAGTAATTGCTGCTCCTGGAATTCGAGGAAATCACCTCCAGCTCCTAAAATACCTCCAAAAAGGGAGCAGCTGTTACAGTCAGAAATTTTTCCCGTCCTCCATCTTGGATTACCCAGAATCCTTTATCAATGCAAGGGGTCGAACAGGGAAGGCAGATGAACTCAATGCATGGGTTAGGAACATGGGACTGGGATATCATAGCAATTACAGGAACATGGCTCAGGGGTGAGCAGGACTGGCAGCTTAATGTTCCAGGATACAAATGCTTCAGGAAGGATAGAAAGGGAGGCAAGAAAGGAGGGGGGGATTGGCGTTTTTGATAAGGGATAGTGCTGAGGGAGGATATTCCTGGAAATACATCCATTGGAATTATTTGGGTGGAACTGATAAATAAGAAAGGGATGATCACCTTATTGGAATTGTATTATAGACCTCCTAATAGTCAGAGGGAAATTGAGAAACAAATTTGTAAGGAGAGATCAGCTATCTGTTGAATAATAGGGTGACTATGGTAGGGGATTTTAACTTTCCAAACTGTGACTGCAATAGTGCTAAGGGTTTAGATGGAGAGGAATTTGTTAAGTGTGTACAAGAAAATTTTCTGATTCAGTATGTGGACGTACCTACTAGAGAAGGTGCAAAACTTGACCTACTCTTGGGAGATAAGGCAGGGCAGGTGACTGAGGTGTCAGTGGGAGAGCACTTTGCGGCCAGCGACAATAATTTAATATATTTCAATTAATGATGGAAAAGGATAGACCGGATCTAAAAATTGAAGTTCTAAATTGGATAAAGGCCAATTTTGACGGTTTTAGGCAAGAACTTTGGAAAGCTGATTAGGGGCAGAAGTTCACAGGCAAAGATACAGCTGGAAAATGGGAAGCCTTCAGAAATGAGATAACGAGAATCCAGTGAAAGTATATTCCTGTTAGGGAGAAAGGAAAGGCTGAGAGTTATGGGAAATGCTGATGTCTAAAGAAATTGAGGGTTTGGTTAAGAAAAAGAAGGAAGCATATGTAAGGTATAGACAGGATAGATCGAGTGAATCCTTCGAAGAGTATAAAGAAAGTAGGAGTATACTTCAGAGGGAAATCAGGAGGGCAAAACGGGGACATGAGATAGCTTTGGCAAATAGAATTAAGGAGAATCCAAAGGGTTTTTATAGATACATTAAGGACAAAAGGGTAACTAGGGAGAGAATAGGGCCCCACAAAGATCAGCAAGGCGGCCTTTGTGTGCAGCTGCAGAAAATGGGGGAGATACTAAACGAGTATTTTGCATCAATATTTACTGTGGAAAAGGATATGGAAGATATAGAATGTAGGGAAATAGATGGTGACACCTTGCAAAATGTCCAAATTACAGGAGAGAAAGTGTTGGATATCTTGAAACGCATAAAGGTGAATAAATGCCCAGGACCTGATCAGGTGTACCCAAGAACTCTGTGGGAAGCTAGAGAAGTGATTGCTGGGCCTCTTGCTGAGATATTTGTATCATCGATAGTCACAGTGAGGTGCCTAAAGACTGGAGGTTGGCAAACATGGTGCCACTGTTTAAGAAGAGTGGTAAGGACAAGCCAGGGAACTATAGACCGGTGAGCCTGACCTCGGTGGTGGGCAAGTTGTTGGAGTGAATCCTGAGGGACAGGATGTACATATATTTGGAAAGGCAAGGACTGATTCGGGATAGTCAACATGGCTTTGTGCGAAGGAAATCATGTCTCACAAACTTGATTGAGTTTTTCGAAGAAGTAACAAAGAGGATTGGTGAGGGCAGGTTAGATTGATTCTTCCTCACGAAATACAGGGAGAACTAGCCATTTGGATACAGAACTGGCTCAATGGTAGAAGACAGAGGGTGGTGGTGGAGGGTTGTTTTTCAGACTGGAGGCCTGTGACCAGTGGAGTGCCACAAGATTCTGTGCTGGGCCCTCTACTTTTTGTCATTTACAAAAATGATTTGGATGTGAGCATAAAAGGTAGAGTTAGTAAGTTTGCAGATGACACCAAAATTGGAGGTGTAGTGGACAGCAAAGAGGGTTACCTCAGATTACAACAGGATCTGGACCAGATGGGCCAATGGGCTGAGAAGTGGCAGATGGAGTTTAATTCAGATAAATGCGAGATGCTGCATTTTGGGAAAGCAAATCTTAGCAGGACTTATACACTTAATGGTAAGGTGCTAGGGAGTGCTGCTGAACAAAGAGACCTTGGAGTGCAGGTTTATAGCTCCTTGAAAGTAGAGTCACAGGTGGATAGGATAGTGAAGGAGGTGTTTGGTAAGCTTTCCTTTATTAGTCAGAGTATTGAGTACAGGAGTTGGGAGGTCGTGTTGCGGCTGTACAGGACATTGGTTAGGCCACTGTTGGAATACTGCATGCAATTCTGGTCTCCTTCCTATCGGAAAGATATTGTGAAACTTGAAAGGGTTCAGTAAAGTTTTACAAGGATGTTACCAGGGTTGGAGGATTTGAGCTATAGGCAGAGGCTGAACAGGCTGGGGCTGTTCTCCCTGGAGCATCGGAGGCTGAGGGGTGACCTTATAGAGGTTTACAAAATTATGAGGGGCATGGATAGGGTAAATAGACAAAATCTTTTCCATGGGGTTGGGGAGTCTAGAACTAGAGGGCATAGGTTTAGGGTGAGAGGAGAAAGATATAAAAGAGACCTACGGGGCAATTATTTCACACAGAGGGTGGTATGTGTATGGAATGAGCTGCCAGAGGAAGTGGTGGAGGCTGGTACAATTGCAACATTTAAGAGGTATTTGGATGGGTATATGAAAAGAGGGGTATGGAGAGATATAGGCTAGGTGCTGACAGGTGGGACTAGATTGGGTTGGGATATCTGGTCGGCATGGACAAGTTGGACCAAAGGGTCTCCATGCTGTACATCTCTATGATTCGATAACTCTAATTCTATCTGCTATCCACCAGCCCACTGGCCCAGGTGATCAATATACCATTGTACTCTAAGATGACCTTCTTCCCTATTTCCTATAGCATCACTTTTGCTGTTAGTGGCAAACGTACTATGTCTCCTATATTGTAACCTGTTCGGTGATGCTCACTTTGGGTTTCACAAGGATTATTCAATTTCTGACTTCAGTACAGCCTGCATAAAATATAGACAAAAGTGTTCAACTCCAGAGGCAATGTGAGGGTGACTTCCCTTGATGTTAAGAAAGCTTTAGGTCTAAAGTGGCATCCAGGCCTCCAGCAAACTAGAGAGTCAATTGGGAAAACTCATCGCAGGTTGGAGTCAACCAAGCACAAAAGAAGATGGTTGTTAAGAGATTGGGCAAAATCTTGGCAGATGTAACGTAATGTGGGAAAACATTATGTTATGTGATTTGGCTGGAAGAATAGAAGATATTAATGCGATTTAAACGAAGAAAGCTGCAACACAGAGCGATTTGGGGCCTTCCAAGTTCATTGGATAACAGACAAGTTTCACTTTTATCCTTCAGGGGTGGAAGTGTGCTATCCTTACTTGGCCTGACCACTACGTGACTGCAGACCAACAGCAACGCGGTTGACTCTGAAGTGCCCTCTGAAATGGCCAAAAAAAAGCATTCAGCTGTATCAATCGCTACTATGTCTCCAAGAAGACATGAAGTTGGATGGACCACCTGGCGTCGACCAATGAATCAGCAAAGAAAATTGAAGAAACAGCCCTCTAAGCGGAGCCTTCAAAGCCCTTCTTATAAACATTTACAGGTAAGTGCCAAAATGAGAGAGTTGTTTCGCAGACTACTCGAGCAGCAGGCTGACATCGGCACACTCACGGAATCGAGCAGACAGACAATGTCCCAGACACCACCATCACCATTCCTGAAAATGTCCTGTCCCATCGGAAGGACAAACCAAGCAGAGATGGCTGCACTTTGGTGGGCAGCCGAGAAGGGGTGCTCAGCATTGAACTCTGGGCCCCATGAAATCTCATGGCTTCAGGTTAAATAAAGAATAGTCCTGATGATTACCACATACTGTCCTTCCTCAGCTGAAGGATCAGTACTTCTCCATGATGAAGAATACTTGGAGGTAGAACTGAGGGTGTCAATGGCGTAAAATAGACTCTGGGTGCGGTACTTCAAAGCCCAACACCAAGAGTGGTTGGGCAGCAACAGTACTAATCAAGCTGTTTGGGCCTTAAAGGACAAAGCTGTTCGACTGGGTCTGTGGCAGGTGATGAAGTTATAATATACATTTGACCAAATTCCTACTAATCTGCATTGACAAGAGTGACTATCACGACCATCAAGTGCCAGCTTCACATTGACAGGACACTCCGTCAACTTGTGAGCTACTAACACCACGTGAATGAGCCAGATTTCGAAGAGATCTAGCAGCTCAAGTCTGGCCATCTGGGAGCTGCTGTTGGTCATCAATAACTGCACAATTGTACTTGACTACAATGTGCAAACACATGGGCCAGCCTATCACCCACTCAAATATTAACACTAGAAGCAGCACTGGGCATACTAGAGAATGAGGGGTCAACCTGGGGAAGCCACCAACTACTTCCGTGCCCAACGGCATGAACACCAAGTGACAGGCAAAGTTAAGGCACCCCACAGCCAATGGATCAAATCTAAGCTCCTGCCCCATCCAGTGCTGGGCAATTAAATAAGTCACTGGAGCAAGATGCTTCACAAATATCCCAGTTTTTAATGATGGAACTGCCCGGCCAATCAGTGCAAAAGATAAGGCTGAAGCACACATTAGGGACATTTTAGGGATTCTTGGATAGGTACATGGAAGTTAGTATAATGAAGGATGTGTAAGTTAGTCTGATCTCAGAGTAGGATAAAAGGCTGGTACAACATCGAGGACTGAAGGGCCTGTACTGTGCTGTGTTCTATGCTCGCACACAGCAATCTTCAGCTGGAAGTGTCAAGTGGCAAATTCATCCAGTGGTCCTCAGTGTCACAGCCTTCAGCCAATTCCATTCACTCCATGTGATAACAAGAAACGGTTGGACACTCCGCATACAGCAAGGAGTTCGGACCCCTGGCAAGATTTCAGCAATAATACTGAAGACTTGTGCTCCAGAACCTGCATCCCTTCTCGCCAAGCCATTCCATGGCAGCGACAACTGACACCTGCAGGACAACGTGGAAAATTGCCCAGGTATGTCCTGTACACAAAACAAAACAGACGAATTTAACCCAGTCAATTATGGAATTACAAATCGACTCTCAATCAGCAGCAAAGTGATGGAAGGTGTCAGCAGTGCCAATGAGCATCACCCGCTCAGCAATAACTTGGTCACTGACACCGAACTTTGGTTCTGCCAGTCCACACAGTTCCAGACCTCATTCCAGACTTGGTTCAAACATGGTCAAATGAGGTGAATTATAGAGGTGAGATGAGGGCGCTGGCCTTTGACATCAGACTGCATTCAACCAAACGGAGCATCAAGGAGCAAAACTGAAGTCAGTGGGAAACGAGGAGGCAAACTCTCTGTTACTGGGAGTCAAATCTGGCACATAGGAAGGTGGTTGTGGTTGCTGGAGTCGATCATCTCCAGGCTCCAGGATATCTCAGCAGGAGTTCCTGAAGCTCAACCATCCTCAGCTTCTTCACAAATGACCTTCCACCATCATAAGGCCAGAAGTATGGATGCTCGCCAATAATTGCATTACATTAAGGATCTTTGGGAAGTTTTCACATGCTAAAGCTGGACACGTTCAAATACAACAAATCCTCGACAATATCCAGGCTTGGGTTGACAGAGTAACAAGTAGCATAGGCGTCACACAAATGCAAGGCTATGACCATCTGTAATAACAGACAATCTAGCCAGTGTTCCTTGACACGCAACCGTGTTACCAAAACTGAATCCCCCAATATCAATATCTCGGGGAGGGAGGTGACCATTGATCAGAAACTAAATTGGAATAGCCATATAATTACAATGGTTTCAAAAGTAGGTCAGAGGTAAAGAGAACTGCAGCAAAAACTTCACCTTCTGAAACCCCAACGCCTGTCTTAGAGTCAGGGAATTCTACAGCATGGAGACAGAGCCTTTGGACCAAACTAGCCCATGCCAACCAAAATGTTCATCCACACTAACCCCATTCCCGGCACTAGCCCTATATCCTTCTCATTCTTTCCTAACTATGTACGTGTCCAATGGCCTTTTAAAAATTGTTAATGTGCCCACCTCAACCATCTCCGCTGGCAGCTCATTCCATATGGGCAGCACCCTCTGTGCAAAGTTGTTGCTCCTCAGGTTGCCTTTTAATCATTCCCCGCTCATCAGGAATGTGAAGGAATACTCTCTCCTTCCCTAAAGCTTCACACCATAAAGGCCAAAGCAGCCCACTTCATTGGCACCACAGCCACACGCAACTACTCCTTCTACTACTGATACTCAGTAGTATCAGATTGTAACATCTGCAAGACACAATGCAGATATTTACCAAAGCTCCTTCGACTCTTTCCAAATCCACGACCACTTCCATCTAGAAGGACAAGCGTGCAGCATTTACATTGGAACATCACCACCTGCATGATCCCTTCTGAACACCACTCTGACTTGGAAGTATACTGCCATGCCTTCAGTGTCACTGGATCAAAAGTATTGAATTCCTTTGCTTCTAGGATTGAGAGTCTATCGACAGCAGGTGGGCTGTAGTAGCTTGTTACAACAAGCTTGGGAACTAAGACCATCAGCAAAGTCCACTCACTCTGGCTTGGTTCAATAATGTCCTTGTCGCGCATGGCCTCCACCTCCATCTGGACCTGTCCGGCTTTGAAAGGATTAAGCCGATAGGTGTGTTGTTTTATCGGAACAGTATTCCCTACGTGTACTTCATGTACAATAACATTGGTGCTCCTCATTGGATTCTTACATATGCCCTTATACTGCAGTAAAAAATCTTTCAACTGCATCTATTCTCCTGAGTCAGATAGCTTACTAACCTATCCTGCTACTCAAGGACTTCTTCATATTTTATCTATTTTGGGGCACATCAAAATCCACATCATCTGGATTTGATTCCTCACTCTGTGGGTCAATAACTAACACCTGTTTCTCCAGTTCTTTCTCTCTTGTGTAATACAGTTTCAACATGTCCACATGACAGACCTGATACCATTTTTTTTTCTATCTGGCATCATTACTAGGTAGCTCACCTGACTCAACTTTTTTCTAAATTTGATAGGGACCACAAAACCTGGCTTTGAAGGGATCACCTATCACTTGTAACAGTACTAACAGGTCATCCCTTCAGGAAAATGTCAGAGTCTCAGAAGTTTTATCTGTTACCTGCTTCATTCTACACTGTGCTCTCTTCAGGTGCTGTTTAGCTAACTCACCTACTCGATTTAGTCTCTCCCTCGCCTTCAATACAAAATCTAAGTGTGAGCTCTCCGACTTCGGTCCTGTCAATTTTTCTTTAATTAATTTCAAAGGGCCGCTCATGACCGAAAATTAACTCAAAGGGAGTGAACTAAGTAGATCCATTTGGGGTGCCTCTAATGACAAACAATACGAATGGGATAACTTTATCCCAACCATTCAGGTTGTGCTGACAGTGTGCTCTCAACATGGTCTTCAAGGTCTGATGCCACCATCTTTCTAAAGCTCCCTGAGATTCAGGATGATATGCACTAGATTTAAAGTGCTGTATACCTAAGCTATCCATAACCTCCTTAAATAGCCTAGCAGTAAAATGTGACCCCTGGTCCGACTGAATCTCTCTGGGTAGCCCATACCGCATGAAGAAAGCTACTAAATCCTTTCCTACCCTTTTTGCCTTGCTACTGTGTAGTGGAATTGCCTCCGGAAATCTGGTAGAAGTATCCATTATAGTTAACAAGTACTGGCTCCCACTTTTATAACCCATGTGAAAGGTTCTTCAAATGCAGGAATTGGCAACAAACGGGCTGGTTTTACTACCACCTGTGGCTTATCTACCATTGGCATGTATAACACATACGGCAAATGTTAACCACATCCTTGTGCATTCCAGGCCAATAAAAATGTTTTTGTACCTTAGCCTGAGTCTTTTATACCTCTAGATGACCTCATGTACTACCCATAATACCTCCTATCTCTCTGCTGCCGGCAACACAATCTGGTGCACTTCTGCCCATTTCTTTTCTGCACTAACCTGCCGTGGGCTCCATTTCTGCCTTGGGATTCTATCTTTCAGATAGCAACCCTCCGGAATGTTGTGTGCCTTCTTTTCAGAAGACACATCCACATATACATCTTTTATTGTCTTGTCCTGCTGTTGCAAGTCCCTCAGCCTTTCAGGAGTAAACACTACTGTCTGACCCTCTGCCTTTTCAGGTTTTTCCTGTACCATTACGCTAAACAGGGTATCCGCTAACTGAAGCTTAATCCCTTCATCTTTCTCTTTACATTTCACTTCATGCCATGACTTATGACAGTGGGATCTGGTTACCACACAGTTTCTTGGTCTTCCTTTGGCTGCTCCACAACAAAGGGTGTCACTCCCACCTTGTATCCTGCCAAATTATTCCCAAGAACAAACTGAATCTCTGAAACTGACACTCTGTCAAACAGTCCCACTGTAACGTCCCCAGTCTTAAGATGGCACTCCAACCTGATCTTACATAGGGGAATGCTAAATTTATCCCACAAATATCTATCTCACAAATTACCACACTCTGGGGTAACAGATCAGAAACAGAGCATATTTGGTCATCTCTTACTATCAGCGATTGGTGAGATCCTGTATCTCTCAAAACTCTGTAACACTGTGTCCTTCTCCCCCTGTTCTTTCTGAGTAAATGTTACCCACAGAGGTGAATTATTTGTCGAGATCAGGTACTAACTCCATACCCAGCCCCTGCCTAGGCTGTGCATTCCCCTGCAGCTCCTCAGCTCTTTTTGGGGTCTCCTTTACTACCTTCACTAATTGGCTTATCTTCTTTCACCACATCTTTTTCCTACAGCGCCTTTCTTTAACGACCGGCACTGTGACTTTACATGTCCCACTTTCTGGCAGTGAAAACACCTTTTTTCCCAGTGATCTTCTGAAACCACCAGCACTGTAATTTTCTGTGTCCCACTCCATTACAGTGAAAACACCCGTGGCCTTTCACCTCCTTTCCACCCTCTTCTTTTTTTATCCTGTGGTAAATTCTTACCAGTGCTCTCAACTCTTGGTTTAGTAGTGTAGGATCTCCCCTTCTCCCAACTTCTAACCCTGACAGGACGAAATTCTGGCCGGTAGCTTGTCTTATGCAGCAACATGTCCTCATCTGCCAATTCTGCTGCACTTCTCCCTCCTTGAACTTTGTGTTCCGCCGCGTGAATTCTTACCATCTCTGCAAGTGAGTTTTTAAACTCCTCCAGCAGAATAATGTCTCTTAGAGCCTCAACGGTCTTATCTATTTTCAAACCATGTACCCATTGATCAAAATGACTGTGTTGAATTCGTTAAAACTCAACATATGTCTGACCTGGCTCCTTCTTTGTGTGTCTGAACCGCTGTCTATATGTTTATAAGCACATAAATTAGCTTGTTTAACCTCTTCATAATCCATTAACACTTCATCTGACAGTGCAGCAAATACCTCACTCGCCTCTGCCTACTCGATAAAAACAATGACTGCAGATGCTGGAAACCAGATTCTGGATTAGTGGTGCTGGAAGAGCACAGCAGTTCAGACAGCATCCAAGGAGCAGGGAAATTGACATTTCGGGCAAAAGCCCTTCATGAGGAATAAAGCTGCCTACTAGATTAGTTTGAACTCACATTACCCATAAATCCTCGGACCACACCATCTGCCTAGGCAATTTTTCAAATTAAATAAAGAAGGCATCAGCATCTTCCTCATCAAAATGTGGCGGCGTTTTGACATATTTATATATAAAACATGTATCACTATCGTCTTTTTAAATTTCCATCCTGTTAACTTGACTTTGCTGACTAAGTCGCAATTTCTCAAGTTGAAATTCTCTCTGTTTTTGCTCAGCTAAGAACTTTCTCTCTCTTTCTGTTTCTTCTCTCTTTCTCTCTCCTCTCTTTTCTCTCTCCCTTTCTTCTCTCTCTCTTTACTCTGCCAAAAACCTTCTCTCTCTTTTTCCTCCTTCTCCCTCTGTTCTCCCTCTTTCTTTCTCTCTCCCTCTCTCTTTGTTTATCTTCTAACTCCATTTTCATCAATTGTAATTTAAGTTTTTCTACCTCAACTACACTTGTATGTTTCTCTGACACACCTAAGTGTTTGAGTAATTTCCTGACAATTTCAGTTTTACTTTTGTCCTTGATTAAACCCAAATCTAACTTATTTGCTAATTCTAAAAGTATGGCCTTTATCTTTCCTTCTAAACTTTCTTGGCAAATTTGAGATACATCTTCAAATCCCAGAACCTCTTGAGCAATTTTAAGAGCCATTTCTCTCACTTTTAATTTACTCAACCACAAGTCACCGAAAGTCAACAAATTGCCTCACCTACATTTTATTTAAAGATCTATTACACTAACCTGCAAGTGCATAAAATGCTGGGATCTTTCATACTCCCAAATCTATTCAAATCTGTTTAAACATGGTCAAATGATGGTGCCAGCCCCGCCCCCCCAAACTGTAACGATGTGCGGTAAACTCTCCTGCTTAATTTAAAACCAGCAACACAGAAAAGATTTGTCCCATGCAATAATCAGTGAAAATTCAATAGGTCATGAACTAGTTATAGTAAAAATTAACAGCTTTAAAAGTATAACAGAGAATAAGTAATTAGCCAATATCTACAATTCCTTCATCTAACTTATCTTTTACCTTCCCTTCTATAATACTAGTCAGATAAAACTCCCAATTAAGATTTACAAAACAACACTTATCTCAAAACCAGGCAACTTTTGTTTCTCCTCTGCATTTCGGTCTTCTTTTCTTCTCCATGGGGATTGTGCTTCACAGTTATTGATCGATAAAGTTACCTTTTAAGAGAGCTATTTTCCTGGGAAGTGTGCAGATGTTATTGGCTTGGCAGTTCTCCTCTCAACTGTTCAATTTTCCCCAGTCTTACAGCCCCTAAAGCATCAGATTGTGTCATTAGCTTTTAAGATTGTCAATATATTAAATTCAAACTGATTTGGAGTTTGGTATTTTTCGGGTACAATTTAACCTGATTTGCCTAATTTGAATCTTTTTTTTGTTTCCAGGCAACCAGCAATCCCAGTAGCTGGAGCACATTTTACATTGTGTCTTCTTGAGAACACTTGGTGCTTTAACTGCTAGCTTTTACTCTCTTAAAGGTACAATACACCCACATCTTCATAACAGGCTCAGGAAGGCAGCTCAACAGTCCCTTCTCAAGCGGCAGCTAGGGATGTGCCATAAATGCTGGCCCAGTCAGCCATGTCCATGACTGAATAGAATGAAAGGCAAATGGTAGCATTTATTTCAATGGGAATGGATCATAAAGATGGAGAGGTCTTGCTAAACTGAGTCAAGACAATAGTCAGACCACAGCTGGAATACCGTGTGCAGGTTTGGTCCCTTTCTAGAGAATGATATACAGACATTGGAGGCAGTAGAGATAAGGCTGTATTGGTGGATCCAGTGTGTGGAGTGTGAGAATGCAAACTTCATAACTTCATTAACTGTTCATGGATTGGAAAAATCAACAAAGTTAAACTATTGCACATGGATTGAAAGAATCAGCAATCACACTTTTGCCAGTGAACTGTTTCTTGAGGTGAAAGGGACAATGAGAAACTGTCATACAGGACTTACAGCAACATGTGAAGTTACCACTTCCAGGGAGAGTGTGAGATAACACTGCTTGATAATCTGCTGCATCATGACAAATGTACAATTAAGACCTGCCTGCAGAAGCAATGTTCTCAGGTAAAGGGGTTTAATTGCAGCGAAAAGCTGTGTTTTAAACAGGCAACTAACACCAAATGCAAGAAGGAACAAAGGAGTGATATTGGACAAGAAGCAAGTTACAGATTTGAGGTCTCCAAAAGGTGTAACCAACGTTGGGGGTGAAAGGATCTACTGGATCGTGAATGATGTCACACTGAAATCTTGAAAAAGAGAAAATTGTATAAGAATCCAACAGCAGAATAACTCAACACCAGAACTTAAAAGAACAACACTGCACAAAGACTGAGCACTGAACATTTACAGAGACAGATCACCGTCGGCTGAAATCATAGCCAGATGTCACCATTAATCAGGTAATAGCTACGTTGGCTTGCAGGTTTATAGTTGCTTACTTGAGGAGTCTGAAGAAAACCTTTAAGTCAGTGTTTCAGTACTTGGTTCTCTGTGAAAATCCTTAATAAGTAGGCAAATTAAAGGTAACTTGTGGTGATTCACCCACAACAGGAAGGATCATCGTACGAGAAGAGGTTGGGTAGGCTATGCCTCTACTTATTGGAGTTTAGAAGAACGAAAGGTGACTTTATTAAACAGGGTAGGTGTGAAAAGGGTGTTTCCTCTTATGGGAGAGACTAGGTCTAGGGGCATCATCTCAGAGTAAGCAATTGCCGATTTAAAACAGAGATGAGGAGAAATTGCTTCTCTCAGAGGGTGGTAATTCACTGGAAATCTTTACCACAGAGTGCCATCAAGACTGGGTTGCTCAGTATATACAAGGCTGGGATTGGCTAATTTTGAAACGGTAAGTGAGGCAAGGCTTATGGGGCAGAAGCAGGAAAGTCAAGTTAATGATTATACAATCGACCATGATCTCATTGAATGGTGGAGGCCAGATGGTCCGAATGGCCCAGTTCTATTCCTGTCCCTAACTGGCCAGAGGGCAGTTAAGAGTCAACCACTTTGCTGTGGGTCTGGAGTCACATGTAGGCCAGACCAGGTAAGCGTGGCAGCTTTCTTCCCTAAAGGGCATTCGTGACCCACATGTCCTTTTTTCAACAATGGATGCAAGGTCATCATTCAACTTTTAATTCCAGGTGCTTGTCATTGAATTCAAATTCCACCATCTGCTGTGGTGAGATTCAAAGAAAGGTCTCCAGAAGATTGTCTGGGTCGCTGCATTAACGGTCTGGTGAAAAAGCCGCTAGGCATGCCATCTGCCAGACTTTTCCCCACTCACTTTACCTCTCCCAATACCATTAACGTGTCTTTGCATCCTCCTGACCACTCATGTGCCTACCTCATTTTGGGTCATCTGCAAACTTCGAAATGCTGCATTTGAACTCCACATCGATATCATTATTACATGTTATGAATAACTGGGAATCCTTGCAATATCCAACTCGTCAGATCATGCCTATTTAAAACTGATTGATTTATTGCTACTTCCTGTGTTCTGTTAATAAATTGTCAATTCATGCTAGAATATTTCTCATGGTCCTATGTACTCATAATTTGCTTCTTAATGTACTGCATGGACATTTATCAAAAGCTTTCTGAACATTTCAGTATACCAGCTCCTTCTATTTTTCCTTACATATATAGCACATTTACATCCACAATAAAATATGATTATGAAAGAACTGAAACCAACATGGTCATTCTAAACGATGAGAGACTTAACAAAAAAATCAGTCTTTTTCAATATATAATTTCAGTTACATCACGCTGTAAACGTTTGCTATGAATTCTGTGTCTTACAATCTCATTCTCGACAACTTCCTAACGAAGGAGCAGTGCTCCAAAAGCTAGTGCTTCCAAATAAACCTGTTGGACTATAACCTGTGTTGTGTGATTTTTTAACTCAATGAAATAAATATGTCAAACATGCATTTCCCTATATATATTATATATAGAGAGTGTTGACTCTACCCAGTCCTGTTCTTATTTTTCCATTGTCCTGCTATCACTTCTTATATGATAGATTCTAACATCTCTCTATGACTAACGTTAGTGAACAGTTCTGCAATTGCCCGTTTTATTTCTTCCTCCTTTCTTTAACAATGTGATTACATTTGCCACCTTTTAATCTGTAGAAACCATTCCACGGTCTGTCGAGTGAAGACAGGGAGAAGAGTTTTGAATTACTTCAAATTTATAGAGGGTACAATGTGCCAGTCTGACTCGGAGTATGTTAGAATGGTTGCAATCTTAAAGGTTTCAATGAGGTTTCCAGCAGGAACTGGAAAGTGGCAATGACATCTGGTCAGAAGCTTTCAGGTTCGCCATAACAGTAAGATACCAATCAGTTTGCTTCAACACTGGAGAGTTGCCATGGTCATTTCGTCATCAAGAATAGTCTAATCTTGACTATCTCTTCCTTATAACGAAACGCCCTCATCCCAGAAGATATCTCAGTATTGGCAGGGTGGAAATTTCATTGGATCAATAATCTGGAAAACCAAGTTACAGTTTTGGGCTTGGATTCCACAATGGTGGATGGTGAAGCTTGACCTCAATTTATTAAGGTAATTTGGACTAAATAGCCAGCCTAATGGCATCTGCGTAACCACTGCTGATTGCCGTAACAAACCATATGATTTGCCTGCCTTCCAGAGAAGAGAAATCTGCCATCTTCAACTGATTTTGTCTACACTTGACTCCAGACAAACAGCAATGCAGTTTTACTCCTAAGTGCCCTCCAAACAATGAGGGATGGGCATCACAAAAAGAAGGGTGAGAGGGGAAAGGTATAAAAGAGACCTCAGGGGCAACTTTTTCACATAGAGGATATGTGTATGGAATGAGCTGCCAGAGGAAGTGGTGGAAGCTGGTACAATTGCAACATTTAAATGGAATTTGGATTGGTATATGAACAGGAAGGGTTTGGAGGGATATGGGCTGGGTGTTGGCAAGTGCAACTAGATTGGGTTGGGATATCTGGTCAGCATGGACGAGTTGGACCAAAGGGTCTGTTTCCATGCTGTACATCTCTATGACTCTATATACACCCAACAACTTAATATCTTCCTTCTTATATAGAGAAAATAAAATGGCAGAGACCAAACTAGTGATTTATAAAGGTTTGGTATGAACTCTTGGCTTTAATATTCTATTAAGACACCAGTACACCCAGATACATTTTTGACCACCATATCAACTTCGTTGAAATATTTAAGGATTAGTGTATATAAATACCAAGATTGTACTGCATGTCGATGTGAAATCATTTCATTTAGAAGATTTTTTTAATCTAATTTCTCCCACTTACTACTGATATTTACCACTTCACCAAATTTAGATTACCTGCGATCTTTGGTGTGCTGTTTCCTATCTTAGTGGAGGCCATTCATAAAAAATATTTCAAAGACTATTGAATAAAGAAACAAATCACCACAAGATCAAAAGACATAAGAACAGAAGTAGGTCATTCAGTCCATTGGTCTGCGCTACCATTCCTTTAGACTATAGCTGATATAATAACACTCCACTTTCCTACCTTTTCCATCTAACAATTGTACGTTAAAAGCAATCTGTCTCTCTGTGCCTTGAATATAATGAATGATGCATCTTCTACAGCCCTCTGTAGTAGAGAAGTTCACAGATTCATTACCTTCTGAGAGAAGAAATTGCTCATTGTTAACTGGGTGAGTCCTTATTCTAAGATTATGGCATCTGGTTCTACACTCCCCAAACGGGCAGCACTGTGGCTCAATGGTTAGTACTGCTGCTTCACTGCGCCAGATACTTGGGTTTGATTTCAGCCTTGGGTGATTGTCTGGAGTTTGCAATTCTCTCTCCATGTTGGAGCGGGTTTCATCCCACATTCCAAAGGTGTGCAGATTAGGTGGATTCGCAACGCTACACAAGGTGCAGGAAAGTATACGTTCGGTTAGCTAGTCATGGAAATGTAGAGCAAAAGGGTAAAGGAATGGGGCTGCATGGAATACTCTTTGGAGGGTCTGTGTGGACTTGTTGTGCCAAAATGGACTGTTTCCACGCTGTAGGGATTCTGTAAGTCATATGGGGAAACAACCTTTCTGCATTTACCCTGTCAAGGCATTTAACAATCTTGTATGTTGCAATGAGGTCACATCTCGTTCTTCTATATTGCAAAGAGGGGTCATGTTACCACTACCATGCATCTGTGACCACTCTGCTTCCAGACGCTGGCATCTATCCCACGGGTTTCCTCGCTCCCAGGTTGCACAAGTTAATCATGGGAAAGTGACAGACCCGTCCTTTGCTACCTGAAGGAGCGGTGTTCTGACAGCTTGGACTTCCAAATAAATCTGTTGGACTAAAACCTGGTGCTGTCTGATTTTTAACTTTGCAACATGGTCAAAGGATGGGAGTTGGGGTGGGGGTGGGGGAAGATGGATTAAGGGAGCAAGGAGGGATCCAGTGCAGTTTAGTTCTGTGTTTCATGTATTGCTTTTCCAGCAGCAGCACAGTGACTCCGTGGTTAGCACCGCTGCCTCACAGCGCCATGGACCCGGGTTCCATTTGGGTGATTGTCTGTGTGGAGTTTGCATATTCTCCCCAAGTCTGTGTGGGTTTCCTCCGGGTGCTCCAGTTTTCTCCCACAATGCAAAGATGTGCAGATCAGGTGAATTGGCCATGCTAAATTTGCCATAGTGTTCAGGGATGTGTTGATTGGTGGATTCGTCAGGGGTAAATATAGGAAAATAGGGTCTCTCTGTGTTGGAGCGGGTTTCCTCCCACAGTCCGAAGATGTGCAGATTAGGTGGATTGGCGATGTTACATCGCCCCATGTTCAGGGATGTGTAGGTTAGGTGAGTTAGTCTCGGAAATGTACAGCAATAAGGTAGGGGAATGGTACTGGGTGGGATACACTTTGGATGGTGTGGACTTTTTGGGCCGAAGGGCGTGTTTCCACACTGTAGGGATTCTGTGCTTTCAACCTCAATGGATATTTTTTAATAAAACAAAATCCAGAAAGCCTGTCGCATCTTTCAATGCCACTTTACTCAGAGTTTCTCGAGAAGTGGCCAAGTGCCCCATCAATGACAACAGGCTCCCAGTGCGCCTGCGCCGGCTCTGGCTGCCTTCTCCGCATGCGCGGGCCTGGCCGTCGGGGCGGCCTAAGCAAGAAGTGGTGAGTCGGGAAGTTGTCGGCGTTTGTGAGGGGAGGGGCGGGAGCGGACCGATTGTACGGTGCCGAAGGGGTTTATAAAGATCGTGTCGACCGGAATTTTCGAGTGACGGCCGACGGGACTCGTCTCCGTTACCGCCGTGGCCGGGCCTGGCTCGCCGCCGGCCGTGACCGAGGGTGACCTGTCGCCATCTTGGTAAGGGAACGACGGGTGCAGGGGCGGCCATCTTGGTAAAGGGACCAGACCTGTCCCATTCGTGTCCATGTCGTAATGGGCAGGCCCTTGGAATCGAACCCAGCCAGAGGACATTGGGATACAACAGATAAGCAGCACTGGCAGCATCTGTGGAGCAGGAAACATAATTTAACGTTTAGTCCAATAGCACCGACATGTCCACTGTTGCGAAGGATGGCCTTCATCTCACTCGAAACGCCAATGGCGTTCCTCTCTCGACGGATGCTGCCAAGTTTCTCCCGCACTTTCAGATCATAATTCAGGTCTCCGGCATCTGCACTATTTTGCGTTAAGAGTCATATAGTCATAGAGATGTACAGCACAGAAACAGACCCTTCGGACCAACTCATGGGCAGCACGGTGACACAGTGGTTAGCACTGCTGCCTTACAGCGCCAGAGACCCGGGTTCAATTCCCGCCTCAGGTGACTGTCTGTGTGGAGTTTGCACATTCTCCCTGTGGCTGCGTGGGTTTCCTCCGGGTGCTCCGGTTTCCTCCCACAGTCCAAAAATGTGCAGGAGAGGTGAATTGACCATGCTAAATTGCCTGTAGTGTTAGGTGTAGGGGAATGCGTCTGGGTGGGTTGTGCTTCAGCAGGTCGGTGTGGACTTGTTGGGCCAAAGTGCCCGTTTCCACACTGTAAGTAATCAAATCATCCACGCCGACCAGATATCCTAAATTTATCTGGCCCCATTGTCAGCACTTCGTGCTTATCCCTCTAAACCCTTCTGTTCATGTACCCATCTAGACACCTTTTAAGTGTTGTAACTATACCAGCCTCCACCACTTCCTCTGGCAGCTCATTCCATACATGCACCACATTCTGTGTGAAACAAGTTGCCCCCTTAAGTCTCTTTTAAATCTTTCCCTCTCCCCCTAAACCTATCCCCTCAAGTTCTGGACTCCCCACCCCCAGGGAAAAGGCATTGTGTATTAACCCTCTCTATGGTTGTTCAAGAAAAAGGGGGATATGGTGCCACAGTTCAGATTTCAGTGTGGGGAGGGGTGTGGGTGATGGGATTTACAGCTCTACATATGAACAGAACAGTGATGACTTTTGTCTTTTCACAGAGTACCAGAAGGAAAGGACCTGCAGTTGGGAGATTCAAAACCAGCTCAACATCAGGTCCCAACTATGTTCGTGTCACTCCATTCTTCAGGAGCTCAGTCCTTGAATGGGGAAGGAGAAATGTTTGTTCTGTCTGTGAGAAAATATTTCTAACATCACTCTGACTGGAAAGGTACCACGATACACATATACCTGAGTGACTGTTTTGCAGTGAACTGTCTGCGGAAAGAGCTTTAACCTGTTGACACATCCTGGAAAGAAATCACAGCAAGGAGAGGCCATACGTGTGTTCCATATGTGGACAAGGCTTACGTTGGTCATCAAACCTACAGAGAACACACGCACATGCTCACCATGGAGAAACCGTGTAAATGTGGTGATTGCGGGAAGGGATTCAGTTACCCATCCCAACTAGAAACTCATCGACGCAGTCACACGGGGGAGAGGCCGTTTACCTGTACCCTGTGTAGGAAAGGATTTGCTTTGTCATCCAGCCTGCAGTTACACCAGCGAGTTCACAGCGATGAGCGACCTTTCAAATGCACTTCCTGCGGGGACTGCTTCAAAATCTCTGCCGATCTCATTAAACACCAGCTCGTTCACACTGACGAGAGGCCATTCGGATGCTCTTACTGTGAGAAGAGATTCAGACAGTCATCCCACCTCATTCAACACCAGCGGGTTCACACAGGCGAGAGGCCTTACACCTGCTCCGTGTGCGGGAAGGGATTCACCCACGCCTCTAACCTCCGGACGCACCAGCGGGTTCACACCGGGGAGAAGCTGTTCACCTGCTCAGTGTGTGGGAAGGGATTCACGCAATCATCCAACCTCCGGACCCACCAGCGGGTCCACACAGGGGAAAGGCCATACACCTGCTCTCGGTGTGGGAAAGGGTTCACTAATTCATCCCACCTTCTGACGCACCAACTCGTTCACTTTGATCAGAGAGCATTCAAGTGTCCCGACTGCGAGAAGAGCTTCAAAAGCAAAAAGGATCTGCTGATACACCAGCGAATCCACACCGGCGAGAGGCCATTTATGTGCTCGGTGTGCGGAAAAGGATTCACTCTGTCGTCCAACCTTCTGACCCATCAACGCACCCACAGCGGGGAGAAGCCGTTCACCTGCTCCATGTGTGGGAAGGGATTCAATCGATCATCGAACTTGCTGAGACATCACCGGGTCCACACCAGCGAGAGGCCATTCAACTGCTCGGTGTGTGGGAAGGGATTCACTCGATCGTCTCACCTGCTCAGACACCAGCAAGTCCATGAATGACTTTAGAATGTTATAATCTGTTTTGAATTATATTCTTTATTTCCTTTTTGTTACTCCTTCATGGAATGTGCATGTTACTGGCTCGGCCAGCATTTATTGCCCATCCCGTGTTGCCCTGGGGAAGCGGCCTTTTTATGAACCATGTGCTGCAGGAACACCTGCGATACCGTTATGGAGGGAGTTCCGGTTTCTGACCGACAACACTTCGGGAGCCACAATGCAGTCAGTGATGTAGAGGAAAACTTGCAGAGGGTGGTGTTCCCTTGTACATGCTAGTCTTGTCTACCTAGCTGAAAGTGGTCATGGATTTGGAAAGTACTGTCAGTGGCACTTCTGCATTGCGCCTTGTACATGGTACATACTTTTGCTACTGCACATTGGTAGTGGAGGAACTCGCACCTGTTGGGTACCTGGGTATTGCACATGAGGATCAGTGGTGGAGGGTGTAGATGATTGTGGATGTGATGCTAGTCAAGCGGGCTGCTTTGTAGATAGAGATAGAGGGCATGGAACAGACCCTTCAGTCGAGTTCATCCATGCCAACCAGATATCCTCCATATATCTAGTCCCATTTGGCCCATCTCCCTCTAAACCCTTCCTATTAATATACGCATGCAGATGCCTTTCAAATGTTGTAATTGTACCAGACCGAGCTCCTCGAGTGTTGTTGGAGCTGCTCTCATCCAGACAGAAGTGGAGTATCTCACCACTCTCCTGAACTGTGTCATTTCGAAGCTGAACAGCTTTTGAGGAGTCAGGAGGTGAGTTACTCACTGCAGAATTCCAAGTCTCTGACCTGCTCTTCTAGCTGCAGTATTTCTACGGCTGGTCCAGTTCAGTGTGATTCTGTTCAACGCTAACCCCAAAGATATTGATAGTGGGACATTCAGTGATGGGTGGTGCCACTAAAGGTCAAGAGGTGATGGTTAGATTCTATCTAGTTGACTGACATTTGTGTGGTCCAAATGTTATTTGCCACTTCTCAGCTCAAGCCTGGATTTGATCCGAGTCTTGCTGCATTTGTTCATGGACTGCTCCAGCATCCGAGGAATTCCAAAAGACGCTGAGCATTTTTCGATCATCAGCGAACATCCCCATTTCTGACCACCCGGTGGAGGCAAGGTCGTTGATGGAGCAGCCGAAGATTGTTGGGCCGAGGACACCATCCTGAGTTTCTGCTGGATTTGTTAACCACTGTAACTGGACTGCAGTTGAAAGCCCACAGCAAAACAGGCGGTCTGCTGGATGTGCAGCACGTGGGAGTTTGTAGAGAACATTGTGGTGACTGTCTACAGTTCAAGGTACATCGGCTCTGCATACAGTTGGCTGATCAGGAGTTCCTGATGAAGGCCTTTTACCCGAAAATGTCGACTCTCCTGCTTCTTGGATGCTGCCTGACCGGCTGTGCTTTTCTCCAGCGCCACACTTTTCGACTCTGACTCTCCAGCATCTACAGTCCTCACTTTCTCCTGGGTATAACTTCAGAAATGGCTTAGGGACACATCGCAGTATCTCAAAGAAATTAGTTTTACTGCAAGCACAACGTTGTAACATTTTGGAACTCTCCCAAGTTAATCGTTGTACTGTTGCTTCATTTTAGGGCCCTTTTTCTCTTTATCCTTTCATGGGATATGGACATCGCTGGTGAAGCCAGTATTTGTGACCCATCTCTAATAGCCTAGCAAGCCAGTCAGTTTAAAGGCAATCTCAGAGAGCAGTTAAGAGTCCACCACGTTGCTGTGGGTCTGGAGTCAAACATAGCTCAGATCAGGTAAGGACAACAGATTTCTTTTTCTAAGTGAGCCTGAATGATTGAATCACAGACAATTTTTATAATTCCAGATTTTATTACTTGAGTTTAAATCCCACCAGCAAGATTGCAAGGGCTTGAACCCATGTCCCACAATCGTACGTCAAAGACTCAAACAGTACGGAAACGGACCCTTCAGTTCAACTCATCCGGGCTGACCAGACATTTCAATCTGACCTTGTCCTACTTGTCAGCAATTTGTCTGTATTGCTCTAACCCTTTCCCATTCATATTCCTATCCACATGCCTTTTGAATGTAATCGTTCCCACTTCTGCCACTTTCTCTGGTAATTCGTTCTCCGAAACAGTTAGCTCTCAAGTCCTTTTTAAAATCTTTCCGCACTCACCTCAAACCCACGCCCTGTAGTTTTGGACTGCCCCATCGTAGGGAAAGGACCTGTCTCAAAGTTGCCACCCATGTTGATAGGGTTGTTCAGAAGGTGTGCTGGGGGATTGGGTTTAAGAGCCCACAACGTAATGCTGCAACTCTGTAAAGTCCTGGTTTGCCCACGCAAATATTGTGTTCCGTTCTAGTCGCCTCATTATAGGAAGGATGTGGAAGCTTTGCAGAGGGTGCAAATGAGATTTACTAGGATGCTGCCTGGACTCAAGGGCATGTCTTATGAAGAAAGGTTGAGGGAGCGAGGGCTTTTCTCATCGGAGTGAAGGAGGATGACAGGTGACTGGATCGATGATGATAATGATGATGAGAGGCATAGATAGGGTAGACAGCCAGAGAACCTTTCCCAGGGTGGAAATGTCTATCACAAGGGGACATAATTTTAAGGTGATTGGAGGAAGGTTTAGAGGAGATGTCAGAGGTAGATTATTTACACGGAGAGTATTGGAAGTGTGGAACGCAGTGGTAGTAGAGTCAGATAATTAGGGTCGAGAGTGTGGTGCTGGAAAAGCATAGCAGGTCAGACAGCAACCAAGGAGCTGGAGAATCAGAAGGGCTTTCGCCCAAAACATCGATTCTCTTGCTTCTCGGATGCTGTCTAACCTGCTGCGCTTTTCCAGCACTACACTCTCATCTCTGATCTCCAGCATCTGCAGTCCTCACTATTGTTTCAGATACATTCGGGACCTTTAAGGGACTCTTGGATAGGCACATGGATAATTGTAAAAAGAAAGGTATATAGGTTAGTCTGATCTTAGAGTAGGATAAAAGGTCAGAACACCATGGAGGGCCAAAGGGCTGTGCTGGACTGTTCTATTCACCCAGCCCTCATAATGTAACAAACTTCCAGAAGATCACCCCCTCTGCCTCCTGCCCTCCAGGGAAAATTTCCCAGGCCTATTCGGTCTCCTCCTATAAGTCAAACCCCGCCCCCCCAGTCCCAGCAATATCCTTATCAACTTTTTCTGCACCCTCTCAAGTGTAACAACATCATTCCTACAGAAGGCACCCAAAATTGTATGCAGTGCTCCAAATGTGGCCTTACCAATGTTGGGTACACCTGCAACGCAACAGCCCAACTCCTATTCTCAACTCCTGAAGGCACGCATGCCAAATGCCTTCTGCGCCACCCTGTCCACTCCACTTTCAAGGAACTATGCACCTGCACCCCTCAGTCTCTTCGTTCAGCCACAATTCCCAGCATCCTATCATTAACTGTACAAGTCCTGCCCTGGTTTGTCTCACTGAAATGCAACACCTCACATTTATCTAAACTAAACTCCACCTGCCACTCCGATATCCATTGGTCCATCTGATCCAGCTCCTCTGAGATAATCATCGTCACTACCCACGACACCACGGATTTTGGTGTCATCTGCAACCTTCCTAACCATACCTCATAAATTCGCAGCCAAATCATTTATACAAATGAGAAAAAGCAGTGGACCCAGCACCAATCCTTGTGGCACACCACTGGTCCCAGGCCTCAATGATATCACCCCATAACCTAGCGCGCCCCCTGGTTTTCCCCGTTCTAACTCCAGATTATTTCCATTTTAAGACGTTTGTTCACTCTCGTGGACGAGTCCCAGCTCCCTCTACTGTACAGCCTTGGGAGCTGGGGAAGGTATTGTGATCACACCTGAGATCATGAAACACAAAGTCATGTCTGTTTATCAGACTCAATGACTCGACTCAGGGTGAGTCCCACTGCATCTCTCCCACCTCTGATGTGTGAATAAACATCCTGCCTGCGAGCCTGTAATTCCATTCAGTACATATATGAGGCGGTTGACAAGTCTGATACCTGGAATCAGTGAATCATAAAATCCCTACAGTGTGCAAACAGGCCCTTCAGCCCGGCAAGTCCACACCGACCCTCCGAAGATTATCCCACCCAGGCCCATTCCCCTATTACTCTACATTTCCTCTGACTAATCTTCACATCCCTGAACACTCTAGACAATTTAGCACAGCCAATCCGTCCCAACCGGTACATCTTTGGACTGTGGGAGCATACCCACGCAGACACGGGGAGAATGTGCAGACTCCACACAGACAGTGGCCCAAGGCTGGAATCGAACCCGGGTTCCTGGCGCTGTGAGGCAGCAGTGCTAACCACCGTTGTGACCCATTAGGGTAGATAGGGTATAGAACGCATTGTCTGGAAATGTGATGAAGGCAGGTTCAATTGAGGCATTCGGACTGTGGTGGTCGATCATAGCACCCCCTGTGGTGTGTGAAACAGGCCATTTGGCCCAACAAGTCCACACCAACCTTCCAAAGAGTATCCCACCATTCCCCTACCACTCTAAATTCCCCTGACTAATGCACTTAACCTTCACACCCCTGAGCACAATGGGGCAATTTAGCATGGCCACTCCACCCTAACCTGCACATCCTTTGGACTGTGGGAGGAAACTGGAGCACCCGGAGGAAACCCACACATACAAGGGGGAGGGGAATGTGCAAACTCCACACAGACAGTCGCCCAAGGCTGGAATCAAACCCGGGTCTCTGGCGCTGTGAGGTAGTAGAGCTGACCGCTGAGCCATCGTGCCACCCTGGTGAGTTGGACAGACTGGGTCTGTTCCACTGGAGCCTTGAAAGGTGAGGGGTGACTCGATGGAGGTCTGCGAGATCAAGAATAGTCTTGACAAAGTGGGCAATGTTTCCCTCTTGTCGCTCAGTCCAGAACGAGGACTTTTTTTTAAAATTAGAGGGTCAGCCTTTCGGGACAAAAGGGAGAGTAGGGAAGAGAACTCCCTCCGAGGGGTGTGCATCTTTGCACCTCGCTGCCTCAGGAGGTGGTGGAATCATCTAATACGTTTAAAGACGGAGGAGTACAAATTCTTGATTTGGGGAGATGGGGGTGAACACAGGTTGATCAGGGGGGAATTGGAACGTGGGATTCGAAATGCAGAAACGCCAAAATCTGATCGGATGGCAGAGCCGAATGGTCTACTAATCCTATTTAATGTGTCTGTGTGAAACAAAATGGTCAGTGAGACCAGTGTCAGTTTGCTGCTGTAATGCACTGCCAGCCTGTTTCATTGGGTCACGGTCTCATCTGGACCAAGAGATTGTGGAGGGATGTCCCACTCCAGATTCAGGGGCGCAAAGACCCTCCAGTGCAGTACTGAAGGAGTATTTTATCTCCATAAGTGCCGTTTTTAATGTATGACATTATACCAAGACCCGATCCATCGCTCTAGTGGATGTGATTTACCCCATAGCTATTATTTAAAAGAGCAATGCCGTGATCTCCACCACCCTGGTAAATATTTATCCCTCAATCACCAACGTGTGCATCTAATCATTGCTGCTTGTTGTGTCTTGCTGTGTGCAAATTGGCCGCTGCATTTCTTGCAATCTGACCGTGACTTTATTTCAAAAGTACCTAATTGTCATAAAACGCTTGGGGGTGTCCCAAGGTTGTGAGAGGTGCTATGTCAATTCGAAACCCTCTTATTCTGAGTATTTTAACCACGATGAAAAAGCTCTGACGCTTTCTCCAAGTGGGACCTGTAGGTGTTATGAAATGTGGGTGTAGATTAACAAATCTCATGTCTTTGCTCACTGTATGGGAAGGAGATGTGGAATGGACTGATCTGTGTGTGGAGAAGGGTAACAAATAAGTGTGTGTGAGTGTGTGTGAGAGACAGAGAGAGAGAGAGAGCGCGAGCGCCTTGTGGCTGACGTCAGAACATTGCACAGATATCCTTGTGGTTATGATTAGAGAGGGCCAGATCACAAACATAATGAACAAATTCAACATAAAACTCTACTGCAGCCACAGTCTGTTAAAAGTGTCTTCTCGTCCTTGATCTGAATCCACTGAATTATCTGTGTTCTCTCAATGGGTAATTATCCTCTCTCTGTATTATTAACAGCACTCAGAGCTCTGAATCCAGTGTATAATCCCTGTTCTCTGGAGGGGGGAGCTATGCTGTCTCTCATTACAGAGCCCAAAGCTCTGAATCCCCTGTATTATCCCCGTTCCCTGGATGGGTAACTGCCCTCTATTATTGTGTTGCTGTTAATAAAGTCAGTAAAAGACAGTCTGTTGTTGCAAGTTTGATTATCTGGTGTGTGAAATCACAAGGTTCAACGTTTAGAGTCAAAAAGACAAAGAATGAAGCACATCACAGCCCAAATCGATACTCACAGGAGAGAGTCTGTTATCTAACACCTCGAGAGGACAGAATAGAGGAAGGTCCCTGATTATGTCCACAGTCACTGTAGCTTCTTGGACAGCACCTTCCAAAGTCAAGACCTGCACCTACCTGCAAATGTAAGAGGCTTCAGACACACGAGAACGTCACGACTTTCAAACCACGTGCCATCCTGACTTGGAAGGCTATCACTGTTACTTCACCGTGCTGCAACTGCTCAGTAGTACTGAGTGTGTAACTTCACCAACATGGAGTGCAGCGGTTCAAAAGGGTGACTCATCTCAACACTGCCCTCTTGAGGGCAACGAGGAAGAGGCAACAAACACTCAACTCTCAGGTGCAAGCAGGTATCCACCAACCGAGCAGGCATATCTTGTCCTCCAACCAATGAGAGTGCATGTTAGTTGGGCGGGGAGGGGATGTGTAGGGAGCTGGGCCCGGAGGTCCCTCTGTCTGATAATACCTGCGTCAACGTGAACCTGATTGGTGTCAAATGCCAGGAGGAAACTGGACCTGCTTGTGGATTGAAACAGAGGAAACCTGTAGTGGTTATAATGCAACCAGCCAGGTCGACCTCATACAGTATTAGTCTCCTGACTGGGGCTGTTAATCTGGTCCAAACAGGGAGCCCCGCTGACAGATATAAACAGGCACATCAGAGGTTCTGTTCAGCCTGAGAGCTGTCTCTAAGGGAGCTCAATCAATGTCAAGGTCGGTCCACGTGTACGTAAAGGACAACTTGGTGACGGGACTCCGGCCCCCGTGGAGATGTTTCAAATCCCTGCAGGTCTGGATCAAACACTTCAACATCTGCCAGCAAGTGAAGGGTCCGAAAGCCATATGTCCATGCTGGTGAGCGGGTCACCATGAACACTGGAGACGCCAGCCAAAAGTGTCAGTGGACAACGATAGGTCAAGCAAATGCACAGAACTGAGAGTTCACCAACTTTGGATCCAAGAAAGTTAGATCAGAATGCAGGTACACCACATTCAAACCCAGCAGCCTCAGAATTGAGGCCATGCCACACCTTGAGTTTTGATTGATTTTTTTTCAGTCAGGCACATTGGACCGGGGACCAATCAGGGTTGGGTGAGTGGGTGAGGTCACAGATCACTTGAAGCACAGGATTAGACCAAGACCCAACTAGTGAAATATATAACAAGTCAGACGCTCAGCGAAATCTACCCAAATAGTCCAGCTAAGTTCATTTTAATTGAGTTAATTGTATGCACTTTGATACATGTACAATCGATGCAGAGGACATTTGTGCCCAGTTTTCGGGTCACTCTAGATTTTACACAGCCAGCTTGACAGAGCGTGCCTACATTCTCCAAATGTGGAGCTTTGAAATGAGAGTGGTCAGTGATAAATATCAAGGTCGAAATATGGTAGTCAGTAAAATCCAGTGCAGAAGCATCAAAACTATTGAACAGAACAGTAAATCAACTGTTGAACCTTCTCTCCATGACCTGGAGAACAAAGACTTGGAAGATGATGTCTTCGTCCAGTAGAGGGGAATTGCACCTCGGAAAGAAGATGTTAGCCTTGGAGTGGATGCAGAACAGATTCAACAGTATGGAACCAAACGTGTAATGGGTTCAGTTACGGAGATGGTTTGCATAGTCCTGAATTTAATCGTGGCAATCTAACCAAAGGGTTGCATGCAACTGGGAGTAGGAGTAAGCCTCTTCTGGGCTCCACCACTCCCTCGTATTAGTTGACAAATTTCTGATTGTAGCCAGGACTCCACTTTCCTGCGAACTTCAGAAAACTCTCGACTCCCCCCATGACTTCCACCTGGGTCAAAGGGAGCTTATGATGATCAGGGCAGTTTGTAAGGTAGACTAATGCTTGGGGCATTGACAACAACTTTACAACTGGAGTCTGGTGGTTGAAAGGTCAAAGCAAAGTCAGAAAGATGATGATCGGTCAGAATCTGAAATTCTAATTCCCCTCAAAGCTACTGAAGCAAGGGCTTACAGAACCAAGTCAAGATAATGATGCAGTGATCGAACTTGATGGTGACATTAGCTCCAGGGATGGCATGCTTCCACCTCTTTGTGTTTCCAATGTCACGAGCAGATATTTTCCTTTAAGATTCCAATTGAAATAGTAAGTATGAAAATGTCTACAGATGTGGCTTATATTTATTTCCAGAAGGTATTTGATAATTGTTATCCACAAGAGACTATCAGTTGAAAAGAAATTAGACTTAAGGAAAAGGTGGATAAGTTCGGATTGTTTTCTTTGGAGCAAAACAGGCTGGGGGAACCTGATCGAGATGTATAAGATTATTAGGGCCACGGACAGGATGGATAGAAAGCAGCTTAATTGAAGGAATCACGATCAAAGAGACATAACTGTGGCACAATGGCACGGTGCTTAGCACTCATACCTCACAGCATCAGGGACCCGTGTTTGATGCCACCCTTGGGTGACTGTACAGAGATTGCACGTTCTTCCCATGCCTGTGTGGGTTTCCTCTGGGTGCTCCAGTTTCCTCCCACAGTCCAAAGAAGTGCAGGTTAGGTGGTCTGTGTATGTTAGGTTGTTCAGTGTTGTAGAGGTTAGGTGGATTAGCCGTGGGAAGTGCAGGGTGACAGGGATAGTGTAGGGACCTGGGTCTTGGTGTGATGCTCTTCAGAGGGTGGGTATGAGCTGAATGGCCTGCTATAATGTTAAGGTGAAAGGCAGGAGGTTTAAGAGAGGGGTTGAGGAAATTATAATCCCCCTTAGGGAGTCGGCAATCGGGAATGCACTGCCTGGGAGGTTGGCTGAGGCAGGAATCTCACAACCTTTAAAAAGGTACCTGACTGAGCACTTGAAATGATATAACATTCAAGGCTATGGGAGTAGTGGTGGAGGGTGGTACTAGTGTAGTTTTGGTAGTAGAGACAAGGTGGGGCAAAGGGTCTTTTCTGTGCTCTATGACTCAATGATTCTATGACAGTCATAGAATTGAGAGCACGATATTGGTGTACTGGAGATGTAATTGGACTCATATTGCAAAACCCCAGGCTAAAAAGGGCAGGAGCACAGATTCAAATCCCACCATGGCAGATGCTGGAACTCAAATTCAAGAAAAATCTGGAATAGAAACGATAGCCTAACAGTGACCATGCAACCACTGTTTGTTACCATTAAAAACCAATCGGGTTCATTCATGCTCTTTAGCGAAGGAAATCTGCTGTCCCTACCTGGTCTACACGTGACTCTCAGCAATGGGGTTAACTCTTAAATGTCCTGAGCAATTACGGATAGGCAATTAATGCTGCCCCAGTCAACAAAGAAATTCCGTGACTGAATTGCTAAAAACAAATACCCAGACTGCATTGATTGTGCTTTAGTGCTGGGGAGGGACTATAGTCAGAGAACTTGACTGGTGTCTGAGAAGCTACCAGGTCACATATGGGCCTCTCTCCTCCGAACTGTCAACTCGCTGGCGTGTCAGAGGGCTCAGACAGATCACTGAGTCTTTGCCCACACGAAGAGCATGTGAAGGGCCTCTTCCCCAGTTGCCCCAGAAACTGAGAAAGCTGAATAAATCCCTGCCCATGCAGGAAACAGGTCAACAGTTTCTCAACAATCTGAACAGTCTGATGTTTGAGCAGAGACGATCATCAATAGGTTACAGCGATAGACAGGACATTGCAGCTGGGAGAGCTCACAGAGATATTGGAGGTTTATAATGCTTGAAGATGTAACACAGATGTTGGGCGGTTACAGGGCTAAGAGACAGTCGAGAAAATTTCCTGCCACTACCCACATTGCCTCCATTGACACACACGCTCCCTGACCCACTCCCCCCGTTTCCTCCATTGACACACACGCTCCCTGACCCCCTCCCCCGTTTCCCCCATTGACACCTACTCCCTGACCCCCTCCCCCGTTTCCTCCATTGGCACCTACTCCCTGACGTACTCCCCCCGTTTCCTCCATTGACACACCTGCTCCCTGACCCATTCCCCCCGTTTCCTCCATTGACACCTACTCCCTGACCCACACCCCCCGTTTCCTCCATTGACCCCTACTCCCTGACCCACTCCCCCCGTTTCCTCCATTGACCCCTACTCCCTGACCCACTCCCCCCGTTTCCTCCATTGACCCCTACTCCCTGACCCACTCCCCCCGTTTCCTCCATTGACCCCTACTCCCTGACCCACTCCCCCCGTTTCCTCCATTGACCCCTACTCCCTGACCCACTCCCCCCGTTTCCTCCATTGACCCCTACTCCCTGACCCACTCCCCCCGTTTCCTCCATTGACCCCTACTCCCTGACCCACTCCCCCCGTTTCCTCCATTGACCCCTACTCCCTGACCCACACCCCCCGTTTCCTCCATTGACCCCTACTCCCTGACCCACACCCCCCGGTTCCTCCATCGACACCTACTCCCTGACCCACTCCCCCCGTTGGCTCCATTGACACACGCTCCCAGACCCACTCCCCCTGTTGGCTCCATTGACACCTACTCCCTGACCCACTCCCCACGTTCCCTCCATTGACACCTACTCCCTGACCCACTCCCCTCTGTTGCCTCCATTGACACACGCTCCCAGACCCACTCCCCCTGTTGGCTCCATTGACACCTACTCCCAGACCCACTCCCCCCGTTTCCTCCATCGACACCTACTCCCTGACCCACTCCCCCCGTTGGCTCCATTGACACACGCTCCCAGACCCACTCCCCCTGTTGGCTCCATTGACACCTACTCCCTGACCCACTCCCCACATTCCCTCCATTGACACCTACTCCCTGACCCACTCCCCTCTGTTGCCTCCATTGACACACGCTCCCAGACCCACTCCCCCTGTTGGCTCCATTGACACCTACTCCCAGACCTACTCCCCCCGTTTCCTCCATTGACACCTACTCCCTGACCCACTCCCCCCGTTTCCTCCATTGACACCTACTCCCTGACCCACTCCCCTCTGTTGCCTCCATTGACACACGATCCCAGACCCACTCCCCCCGTTTCCTCCATTGACACCTACTCCCTGACCCACTCCCCCCGTTTCCTCCATTGACACACGATCCCAGACCCACTCCCCCCGTTTCCTCCATTGACACACGATCCCAGACCCACTCCCCCCGTTTCCTCCATTGACACCTACTCCCTGACCCACTCCCCCCGTTTCCTCCATTGACACCTACTCCCTGACCCACTCCCCTCTGTTGCCTCCATTGACACACGATCCCAGACCCACTCCCCCCGTTTCCTCCATTGACACCTACTCCCTGACCCACTACCCCCGTTTCCTCCATTGACACCTACTCCCTGACCCACTCTCCCCGTTTCCTCCATTGACACCTACTCCCTGACCCACTCCCCCCGTTTCCTCCATCGACACCTACTCCCTGACCCACTCTCCCCATTTCCTCCATTGACACCTACTCCCTGACCCACTCCCCCCGTTTCCTCCATTGACACCTACTCCCTGACCCACTCCCCCCGTTTCCTCCATTGACCCCTACTCCCTGACCCACACCCCCCGTTTCCTCCATTGACACCTGCTCCCTGACCCACACCCACGTTTCCTCCATTGACACCTACTCCCTGACCCACTCCCCCCGTTCCCTCCATTGACACCTACTCCCTGACCCACTCCCCCCGTTCCCTCCATTGACACACCCGCTCCCTGACCCACTACCCCCGTTGGCTCCATTGACACCTACTCCCAGACCCACTCCCCCCGTTTCCTCCATTGACACCTACTCCCTGACCCACTCCCCCCGTTTCCTCCATTGACACCTACTCCCTGACCCACTCCCCCTGCTGGCTCCATTGACACGTACTCCCTGACCCACACCCCCCGTTTCCTCCATTGACACCTACTCCCTGACCCACTCCCCCCGTTTCCTCCATTGACACCTACTCCCTGACCCACTCCCCCCGTTTCCTCCATTGACACCTACTCCCTGACCCACTCCCCCCGTTTCCTCCATTGACACCTACTCCCTGACCCACTCCCCCCGTTTCCTCCATTGACACCTACCTCCTGACCCACACCCCCGTTTCCTCCATTGACACCTACTCCCTGACCCACTCCCCCCGTTTCCTCCATTGACACACGCTCCCTGACCCACTCCCCACATTTCCTCCATTGCCACACGCTCCCTGCCCCACTCCCCACATTTCCTCCATTGACACACGCTCCCTGCCCCACTCCCCACATTTCCTCCATTGCCCCACGCTCCCTGCCCCACTCCCCACATTTCCTCCATTGACACACGCTCCCTGACCCACTCCCCCACATTTCCTCCATTGACACACGCTCCCTGACCCGCTCCCCCACATTTCCTCCATTGCCACACGCTCCCTGACCGACGCAACACAGCCCATCCACCAGGGCGTCTCCCGCTCGTTTGGCGTCTGAGGAGGGGAATTGGAAAACCCTCCTCTTCCATTCAGGTGAATGGTAGCCACTGTCTCGTTAACACTCAGGACCGTGTCCCCACTCGGCATTTGTAATATGTGCGTGAACCCATACCCCCCTCCCCGTTCCGGCGCTGACTCTTACCTGGCTCCACTGCACCTGAGGCCATGAATTGAACATGCGCGTCGAGCTGCCCCCGGCGAATGAACGGTGCGGGGCTTGAGGACTGATTGGTGGGAAAGGGATGTGGGGGGGGGGGGGGGGGGGGTTGCAGGTATTGTCCTCCAACCAGTGGGAGTGAATGAGACGGCGCTGGAGGACCAGTTGGTCCTCCAACCAATGGGAGCGAAAGAGACGGACCTGGGGGGGGACAGAGCTGGTGATCCAACCAATGGGAGTGAAAGAGACGGAGCTGGTCCTCCAACCATTGGGAGTGAAAGCGACGGATCTGGATGACCAAAGTGGTCCTCCAACCAATGAGAGCGAAAGAGACGGAGCTGGATGACTAAAATGGTCCTCAAACCAATGGGAGTGACAGAGATGGAGCTGGAGGACCCGAAATGGTCCTCCAACCAATGGGAGTGAAAGAGACGGATCTGGATGACCAAAATGGTCCTCCAACCAATGGGATTGAAAGAGACGGAGCTGGAGGAGCGAGCTGGTCCTCCAACCAATGGGAGTAAAGAGATGGAGCTTGCGTACCGTGCTGGTGCTCCAACCAATAGGAGTGAAAGGGACGGCGCTGGAGGACCGAAATGGTCCTCCAACCAATGGGAGTGAAAGAGACGGATCTGGATGACCAAAATGGTCCTCCAACCAATGGGATTGAAAGAAAGGGCGCCTGGCGGACCGTGCTGGTGCTTCAACCAATGGGAGTGAAAGAGACGGAGCTGGAGGAGCGAGCTGGTCCTCCAACCAATGGGAGTGAAAGAGATGGAGCTTGCGTACCGTGCTGGTGCTCCAACCAATAGGAGTGAAAGAGACGGCGCTGGAGGACCGAAATGGTCCTCCAACCAATGGCAGTGAAAGAGACGGATCTGGAGGACCGAAATGATCCTCCAACCAATGGGAACGAATGTGGGGCGGAGCTAATCCCGGAACTCCTTCATTGTCTGAGCGTTTGCTTCATTGAGAGAAAGTGGAAAGCTGTACTTTTATGTTTCTGGGTTCATCCAGAGGAAACCGTGTAGGGCTGGAGCAAAAGTATCAGAAACATCTGTAACTGAGATACATTATTTTATGTCAGATTGGAGGAATTGTCTGATGGAATAGCACTGTGTTCGGTGTTGCTGGAAAAGCACAGCAGGTTAGGCAGCATCCGAGGAGCAGGAAAATCGGAGCCCTTCATCAGAAAGGGCTGATGCAGGGCTCCGGCCCGAAACGTCGATTTTCCAGTTTCTCGGGTGCTGCCTGACTTGCTGTGCTTTTCCAGCAACACACTCTCAACTCTGATCTCCAGCATCTGCAGACCTCACTGTCTCCTCCCTGATAGAATAGCACACACTTGTGATTGTTTCCCTTGTAGAGAATTACTGAATGAGCACAGTATACTGTAGGTACAAAGTCAGCGTCTGTGGAAAGAAAGCAGACAGCAGAACCGAAACGTTAACTCTGTTTTGTGTCCACACGTGCTGCCTGACCTGCTGCGTTTCTCCAGCAGTTTCTGATTTTGTTTCTGATGTGCAGCATCCACAGTTCTTTTTTTTTCCCAAAGTACTGAAGGTGGCCGCTCAGCCCAATGCCTGTGCTGACTCACCGAAGGATCATATACTGGATTAGTGGTGCTGGAAGAGCACAGCAGTTCAGGCAGCATCCAACGAGCAGCGAAATCATTTCGCTGCTCGTTGGATGCTGCCTGAACTGCTGTGCTCTTCCAGCACCACTAATCCAGTATTTGATTTTCAGCATCTGCAGTCATTGTTTTTACCTCCCCGAAGGATCCGTTCACTTCTGCCCAATCACCTGTCTTGTCCCCCTAACTCTACGCATTGCTCATTTCAGCTAATTATTCAACCCCCTCTTGACTGCTGAGGGGTGATCTTATACAGGTTTATAAAATCCATGAGGGGCATGGATAGGATGAATAGCCACGGTTTTCTTCCCAGGATAGAAGAGTCCCAAACTAGATGGCATAGGTTTAAGGTGGGAGGAGAAGGATTTAAAAAGAACCTGAGGGTCACGTTTTTCACACAAGAGGGTGGTGTGTGTATGGAACGGGCTACCAGAGGAAACGGTGGAGGCTGGTGCAACTACAACATTTAAAAGGCATCTGGATGGGTTTATGAATAGTACTGGTTTAGAGAGATATGGGCCAAATGCTGACAAATGGGTCCAAGTTAGATTGCGAAGTCTGATCAGCATGGACGAGATAGACCAAAGGGCGTTCTGTGCTGTATAACTCCGTGACTCCATTTCATTCACAGTTAACAGATTTCAAATCCTTTCGACTCACTGCTTGAAAAAGAGTTTTTCATCACGTTGCCATTTCTTCTTTTGCCAATTACTCTCAATCAATCTGTTCCAAACTGACTCCAACGCTGGATGGAAAGATGGTGCCGGAGGATCAGCGGTGTTCACATTTGTTGGGTTTGGCAGGATGGTGTGGTTCTGAGCTGGCTCAGGGCTTGAACATAGATGGACTTCTCATTTTTCCTTTTCTCTTATTCTCAAACTAACAATATGGTGCTGGATTATGGCAACAAATGAAAGTTTTTCACTGTATTTCACTATAAAATATACTTATAAATAAAACCATTCATTCATATATTTTCTCGATCTTTGTACTAATGGGAACAAAATCTCCCCTATCTGTTCCGTCCAGAACCCCCACCATTAATACTAAATGTATTTTGTCTTATTCATTTCTGGGGCATGGGTGTCATTGGCTGCACAACATATTTAGCCTTTATCAAGCTCAATATTATTGTTTGTAAATAATTGACACCCAGCACCAAATCTTGTGGCACTCCACTCATTACAGCTTGATAAACCAAAAAAAGCTACTCACTGTTTCATGTTAGCCAACTAATTCTTTGCCTACACTAATGTGTTAGCCCCCTGCACTGTGTGCTCTTCTGTTGTAGCCTTTCATGTAACTGTTTATCAAATGCCTTTTGCGACTCACCGTACACTTCATCTACATGTTTAATTTTATCCACTTTATTTGCTATTTCCTCAAGAACTCTAATAAACCCCAATTAGTCAAGTATGATTATGATTTGCTAAGTATTCTGCAATTACCTGCTTAATGATGTTAGAATACCAAACTGACAGTTTTCTGCTTTCTATCTCCCTCTTTTCTTGATAAAACATATTATATTTGTCACTTGCCAATCTGCTGAAATCTCTCCTAAATCTAAGTGATTTTATAACATATAACCAATGCCTCTACAATAAGCTTCAATCTGCAATTTGAGAGGGAGTGGGTACAATCTGAAGTGACAATATTTCAGTTGAATAAAGGGAAATATGGAGCTATGAGGGAGCAACTGGCCAAAGTTCAATGGTTCAATACCTTAACAGGGAAGACCGTGGAGGAACAATGGCGGATATTTCTGTGTATAATGCAGAAGTTGCAGGATCAGTTCATTCCTAAAAGGAAGAAAGATCCCAGGAGGAGACATGGGCGGCCGTGGCTGACGAGGGAAGTAAAGAAACATATAAGGTTAAAAGAGAAAAAGTATAACTTAGCAAAGATAAGTGGGAAAACTGAGGACTGGGAAGCTTTTAAAGAACAACAGAGGATTAGTAAGAAGGAAATATGCAGAGAAAAAATGAGGTACGAAGGTAAACTGGCCAAGAATATAAAGGAGGATAGTAAAAGCTTTTTTAGGTATGTCCAAGGCAAAAAAAATGGTTAGGACAAAAATTGGGCCCTTGAAGACAGAAGCAGGGGAATATATTACTGGGAACGAAGAAATGGCAGAGGAATTAAATGGGTACTTCAGATCTGCGTTCACTGGGGAAGACACAAGCAATCTCCCTGAGGTAACAGTGGCTGAAGGACCTGAACTTAAGGGAATTTATATTTGCCAGGATTTGGTGTTGGAGAGACTGTTAGGTCTGAAGGTTGATAAGTCTCCGGGACCTGATGGCCTGCATCCCAGGGTACTGAAGGAGGTGGCTCGGGAAATCGCGGATGCGCTGGTGATTATTTTCCAGAGTTCAATAGAATCGGGGTCGGTTCCTGAGGATTGGAGGGCGGCTAATGTTGTGCCACTTTTTAAGAAGGGTGGGCGGGAGAAAGCAGGAAATTATAGACCAGTTCGTCTGACCTCAGTGGTGGGAAAGATGCTGGAGTCTATTATAAAGGATGAAATTACGGCACATCTGGATAATAGTAACAGGATAGGACAGAGTCAGCATGGATTTATGAAGGGGAAATCATGCTTGACTAATCTTCTTGAATTTTTTGAGGATGTAACTCGGAAGATGGACGAGGGAGATCCAGTGGATGTAGTGTACCTGGACTTTCAGAAAGCTTTTGATAAAGTCCCACACAAGAGGTTAGTGAGTAAAATTAGGGCGCACGGGATTGGGGGCAAAGTACTAGATTGGATAGAGAATTGGTTGGCTAATAGGAAACAAAGGGTAGTGATTAACGGCTCCATTTCGGAATGGCAGGCAGTGACCAGTGGGGTACCGCAGGGATCCGTGCTGGGACCGCAGCTTTTTACAATATATGTAAATGATATAGAAGATGGTATCAGCAATAACATTAGCAAATTTGCTGATGACACAAAGCTGGGTGGTAGGGTGAAATGTGATGAGGATGTTAGGAGATTACAGGGTGACCTGGACAAGTTAGGTGAGTGGGCAGATGCATGGCAGATGCAGTTTAATGTGGATAAATGTCTGGTTATCCACTTTGGTGGCAAGAACAGGAAGGCAGATTACTACCTCAATGGTATCAAATTAGGTAAAGGGGCTGTTCAGAGAGATCTGGGTGTTCTCGTCCACCAGTCAATGAAGGCAAGCATGCAGGTACAGCAGGTCGTGAAGAAGGCTGATAGCATGCTGGCCTTCATAACAAGAGGAATTGAGTATAGAAGCAAAGAGGTGCTTCTGCAGCTGTACAGGGCCTTGGTGAGACCACACCTGGAGTACTGTGTGCAGTTCTGGTCTCCAAATTTGAGGAAAGACATTCTGGCTATTGAGGGAGTGCAGCGTAGGTTCACGAGGTCAATTCCTGGAATGGCAGGATTGCCTTACACGGAAAGACTGAACCAACTGGGCTTGTATACCCTTGAGTTTAGAAGACTGAGAGGGGATCTGATTGAAACGTATAGGATTATGAAAGGACTGGACACTCTGGCAGGAGGGAACATATTTCCGTTGATGGGGGAGTGCCGAACCAGAGGACACAACTTAAAGATACGGGGTAGACCATTTAGGACAGAGATGAGGAGAAACTACTTCAGCCAGAGAGTGGTGGCTGTGTGGAATGCTCTGCCCCAGAGGGCAGTGGAGCCCAGTCTCTGGGTATGGAGATAAGGCTGGAACAGGATACTGATTAGGAATGATCAGCCATGATCATATTGAATGGCGGTGCAGGCTCGAAGGGCTGAATGGCCTACTCCTGCATCTATTGTCTATTGTCTATTGTTTGCAGCCACTTGCTTAAAGATCCTAGGATGCAGGCCACCTGGTCCTAAGGTCCCCACGCTTGACTCAAAATGTTAACTCTAATTCTTTCACTGTAAGTGCTGCCAGACCTGCTGTGTTCACCAGCATTTTTTTTGTGTTTGGAGCTGCTCCTGGTGATTTGTCAGCATTTACATCTTTCCTAACACCTTCCTGGTCATGGTGACTACGTTATGTTCTTCTTTCTCTTTCATTTCTTGACACTCAAGTATCTTTGGACAGTTTTTCAAGCCTGCTGCAGTGAAAACAGAAACAAAATACCTGTTTTTAAAAATGTGCTCTGTGCTTGTTCTATATTATCACATCGCCAGTCTCACTCTCGAGACAACAACACTAGCTTCAGTTCCTATTTTCCTACTTCAATGTTTGCAGAAATGGTTACTGTTATTATAGCTAGCCAGCCTTCTCTCATACTCTGCTTAATGCCTCTCTCTGTCCTGTCATTCTTCACTGTCTCTTCGAATCTAACCAGTAATCTGTGCAAATTTGTAAAGTGTTTAACACGAGCATAATTTCCTTAGTTAGTCATTCTCAAAAAGATTCTTTCTTCTTCATACTGGGCTAAACGTTTGCTAAGCTATGAACTGTCTCCGAAATGCTGTGCTGCCTTACGAAGCCACAGATGGAACGTTTGTCTTATTGAGGGAGATTGAACAGTTTAGGCCTTTTCTCTCTCTGGGATTTAGAAGAGCGAGAGGTGATTGAGGTATATAAGAAGCCAATTAGCAAAGTAGATATAAAGATGATGTTTCTCATGTGAGACAATCTGGATACAGGATAGTAGTTTTAAAACAGAGCCAAGGAGAAATTACATCCCTCAAATGGTGGTCAATCTGTGTAACTCATTTGCCCAGACTATGATGGATGCTGGGACGTTGAATAAATTTAAGGAGGAGATAGGCAAATTTATAATTTGTAATGATTGTAAAGGTTTTGGAGAGCAGGCAGGAAAGTGGAGTTGAGGCTGAGATGAGATCAACCATCATTGTATCATGTGGCAAAGCAGGGTGGAGCTGCTGAATTGGCCACTTGTGCTCCTACCTTTATTATCTTATTTCTACCCAAACAGATTCTACATCTTGTTGTTGTGAAATCAGGCCATCTTTTCCTATTATGCTCAATCTTAATTATGAGAGCGGTGTCACCATTTTTTTCCTAGCTTCTTGGCTTTTCAAAATGTCTGAAAATGCTTCAATATCCAGGCCCTAGCTTCGGTCACCTTGCAACCATGTTCCCACAATAGCCATCAAGTCATACTCATTTATATCCATCTCTGATAACAGTTGCCTTTTCATGATGAATGCTCAGAGACAGAAAAGTGGGCAGGACTGAGGACATCTTTATGGGACTGCCTTGCATCTCTTCTGTGGATTTTCTTTTTCTGCATTCAGATGTCCCTGGTGAAAAAGCTTAAGGTCCCCTACAACCACTGAACATCAGAGGCAACACATTTGGGAAAGTTAGTATGACAAACAATGTTTCATTTGCAGTTTTAGTGTTCTTCATTTTAGTTTATTGAGGAGTCACCATTCAAAGTGGGGACACTAATACATACTTCTGTTGAAAAGAAACAAAGAGGCAAATAGGAAAGCTGTGTGAAAACAACTTGAACGACAGCAACTGCAAAAGCCCTGAGATGCTCACACCCAAATGACTGTTCCACTGGACCAAGAGCTGGAATGTTTAATTAGGCTAATGACTCTCTTTAGGCTAGTCCAGAAACAACGGGCCCAAAGGACTATTCTGCATATTTCCACGATTTCAATGAGACTAGTGCCAGGATTAAAGATTACAGGCAATCAAGCTCACAAGAACAGGATTTATTTAGAATGTTTGGAAGTACACCGTATTCATACACACTTAGAGTCATAGAGTCACAGAGATGTGCTGCATGGAAATAGACCCTTTGGTCCAACCCGTCCATGTTGACCAGATATCCTAACCCAATCTAGACCCACTTGCCAGCACCTGCCCAATTTCTCTCCAAACCCTTCCTCTTCATATAACCATCCAGATGCCTTTTAAATGTTGCGATTGGAGAAGCCTCCTCTGGCAGCTCATTCCATACACGCATCACTCTCTGCGTGAAAATATTACCCCTTAGGTCCCTTTTATATCGTTCCCCTCTCACCTTAAACCTAGTTCTGGACTCTCCCACCCCAGGGAAAAGACTATGTCAACTTATCCTATCCATGCCCTTCATGTCTCAAGTCTGTTTCAATTGATCAGAGCCAAAGTGGACTGTTCTGATGAAAAAACTCAGTCCTGGCTCAAAACATGGGAGTATTTGGGCTCATCTGTTGCCTGCCATCTGTGGTCATGTTCTTTTCTTAGTGGGCGGGGAAGGAAGGGGGGTGGTTGTGAAATTATTGCATCTCGGGCTGGGATTATAAATACGAGCCTATCCAGTTGACACAGCGACGCAGTCTGCAACATCATTATTGGGTTCGCACTCATATATTGAATCTGTAATTGTCTGGCACTTTGCCCGTGAATACAAAAGGTTTCAGCAACGCTTCAGTGTCGGAAAAAGAACTACTGAAACACACTGGTCAGCTCCACAGAATCTCATTAGGTGAGATTCCAGGTGAAAATGTGTAGAACATGCTATCCCAGGGAGCGGTGCAGAGGTTAACATAGATGGGTTTGAGGAGGAAGGAGGGAGTGAAATGAATAAGAGGATGTAATGATGGATTGAAGTTGGCGAGGGGAGGGTGGAGGCTTTTTGCAGCATGAACAGGGAATTTTCAAGGATATTGTCAGGGCTGGAGAGTTTTAATGATGAAGAGAGGTTACATAGACTAGAGTTGTTTTCTTTGGAGTACAGCAGAATGAGAGCGGACATGACTGAGATGTATCCAATTATGACAGACCTAGACAGGCAACGAGAAGAAACTTCTTCACTAGGTGGAGGGATCAATATCTGGGGTACAGATTTAACGTCAGGAAAAGAAGGTTTAGAGGTGATGATTTGGAGATGCCAGTGTCGGCCTGGGGCGTACAAAGTTAAAAATCACACAACACCAGGTTATAGTCCAACAGGTTTAATTGGAAGCTTTCGGAGTGCCACTCTTGTGATCTTCACCCAGAGGTTGGTAGGAATCTTGAACTCAGTGCCTGTAAAGGGTGGGAGAGGCAAGAAACATTTGAAGAACTATTTAGATGTACACTTGCAAAGCCAAGGCAGACAAGACGATGGGCCAAGTGCTGAACAAAAGGATCCAAACAGTTAGGCGCTTGATTTTGACTGGTGCAGACTCGATAGACTGAAGGGCCTTCTTCTGTACTGGAGACCACTTAGGACTCTAATTCAGTTGGGTCAAACCTCCTGTTTCAATGCTATATATTTGAACTACTTCAGTGATTAACAAGCAAGGATCAAATCATCAGCACAACAGTTTAAGTAGCAGCACACGATACTGAAAGCCTTCACTTCATTCCAGACATCGGTCGGTGCGCAGTGTGAGATAACTGGTGCTTTAGCAGGTTTCTGGCTCTTTTAAAGCTCTTGCCACAGTCAGAGCACTTGAATGGCGTAGTCATGTGAACACGCCGGTGACTCTGCAGCGTCGATGACTGAGCGAAGCCTTTCCCACACAGGGTGCAAATGAATGGCCTCTCACCCGAGTGAACCCGCTGGTGTGTCACCAACAGCCACTGCCTTTTAAAGCCCTTCCCACAGTCCAGGCATTTGAATGGTCTTTCGGCCGTGTGAACCCGTTGGTGCATCAGCAGGTTAGACGACCGAGCAAACACCTTCCCGCACTCGGAGCAGCTGAACGGCTTCTCCCCGGTGTGGACCCGCTGGTGTGTCCGCAGGTTGGACGACTGCGTGAATCCCTTCCCGCACACAGAGCAGGTGAATGGCCTCTCCCCGGTGTGAACTCGCTGGTGGATCATCAAAGGGGTTGACTGAGCAAAGCCCTTCCCACACTCAGGGCAGGTGAACGGGCTTTTGCCTGTGTGACTATGTTGGTGCCTTTTCAAACACTTGAAGGTTCTGAACGTCTCCCCACATTCGGAACACTTGAAGGGTCTCTCATCCAGGTGAACCCGCTGGTGTGTTAACAGAGCGGACGATCGTGTGAACCCCTTCCCGCACACAGAGCAGATGAATGTCTGTTCTCCGGTGTGCTCACGCTGGTGCCCCTTCAACTTCTGGGCGCTATTAAAGCTCATCCCACAGTCAGAGCATCTAAGAGGTCTCTCTTCACTGTGGATTTGCTTATGTTTCACCAGGTGGGTTAGCCGACTGTAGCCCTTCCCACAAATGGAGCAGATGAACGGCTTCTCCCCAGTGTGAACTCTCTGGTGTGCCAGCAGGTTGAAGGACCGAGCGAATGCTTTCCCACACACGGAGCAAGTGAACGGCCTCAGCCCACTGTGCAGGTGTCGGTGTCGCCGCAGCTCCTGGAAGCTTTTAAAACACTTGCCACAGTCAGAACATTGAAATGGCCTCTCCTCTGTGTGAGCCATCTTATGCCTCATCAGATCCCGGGAGCTTTTAAAGGTCTTCCGACAGTCGGAACACTGAAATGGTCTTTCCTCTGAGTGAACAAGCTGGTGTGCCTGCAAATGGGACAGATAAGCAAATACCTTTCCACATACAGAGCAGGTGAATGGGCTACTCTTGGTCGGACTGTGCTGATGAACCCCCAAAGATGGCAGGGAACTGCAGCTCTTCCCATCACTTCCAATTTCACTACGGGCCTCTCCATTGTAACAATCCACATGATTCCCTGAGACGGGGATACAGCTGAAGGAGAGTCCATACGCAGAGGGCATCTTTGCCCGGTCCACTACACGATCACTGCTTTCTCCTTCCATCAGCAAGGTCGACGACAGCATTCAAGATCCTGATAAAGCCAGCCGACCTATCCAAGGTGCAGTACGCTGGAGGTGTTGGGAGTGAGTGACTTCCTGCCGTTCCCTGTGACGTGACACCGCCCCCCGCCCCCCCCAACACGTTTGGCCTTCCTCACCAACTTGAACTGAAGAAAAAGGCTTTCGGGTCCAGGATAAAAGCAGAGTAACACTGACGACAATGCGAATCCTGAGGCTGGAAAGGGAAATGCTGGATTTGAGCACTGGAATCTGTGGAGACAGGGAGTGACAAAGAACGAAAACAAAATAGAATTAAAGATAGAGCAGGAGCGATCCTCACCACGGCGAGTTGGGGTTGGGGGGGGGCGGGGGGGGGGGGTCAAGGCTGACCGGACCTCCCAGTCACCGCCTATTTTAATTCCCCTTCCCACTCCCTTTCCAACATGACCATCCGTGACCTCCTCCCCTTGCCACAATGAACCAAACTGCAAATCGGAGGAACAACACCTCATCTTCCGCCTGGGCAGCCTACAGCCCGGAGGACTCAACATTGAGTTTTCCAATTTCAAATAACCTCCCTCCCTCTCCCTCCCTTCCACTCCTCCCAGCCACCTACCGGACTCATTCCTCCCACTGACCAACCAGGTCGTACCCCCTACCTGTCTTCACCCATCCCCACTTCACCAGCCTGCCCCCGCGACCCCCTTTGTCTGCCACTTCCCATACACCCACCCCCAATCCTGAAGAAGGGTTACACCCGAAATGTCGACTTCTCCACCTCCTGATGCTGCCTGGCTTGCTGTGTTCTTCCAGCCTCCTGCTTGTCAAGCTTGGGACAAATGGCATCTGCCCCTACCCAGAGTGCTCAGCGCGCTAGAAACCGCTCTATGTCGGTCAGCCCCCAGCGTTGGCGGCCCCGGCAGAAAGCGAGCTCTGTGACCAGCTGGGCGAAGAGAAATAAAATGAATGCATCCAACCCGGACCACCCGAGAGATCCTGCGCTAATCCCACACCTTCCATAGTCAACAGAGCCTCCACTCCCCTTCCCGCAGCCGCGGCTGGGACAGTAATGGCGACCGCGGCGATGATTGACGAGCGCAGCGACCAATAGGAAAGCTTGGAGGGCTCAGGGCACCGTGGGTCCTCCAATCAATAGAGAAAGCTGGAGGACCTGGCTGCACTGGGTCCTCCAACCAATGGGAAGTCTTGGAGACAGGAGGCGGGTGTTGTGGGTGTGTCAGCATAAGGAGGCTGGAATGGGACTGAACAGAGAGGCTTGGAATTCTCAGCATTGACTCTGGATCCCAAATGTCTCTTGGCTTCAGGTTAAACATGGGTCAGGAAACGTCCGAGTGATTACCACCCCTATTGGCTGATAAGACAGTACTAGGCAAAAGTGAGGACTGCAGATGCTGGAAATCAGAGTCTAGATTAGAGTGGTGCTGGAAAAGCACGGCAGGTCAGGCAGCATCCGAGGAGCAGGGAAAATCGACGTTTTGGGCAAAAGCCCTTCATCAGGAATAAGACAGTGCTGTTCCATGTTGAGCACCTCATGGAGGAAGCACTTTTGGTTGGTGAGTATGTACTCTGGTGTGGGAGATTTCAATATCCATCATCAAGAGCAGCTGGACGGCAGTACGAGTGGTTCGATCCTGAAGGTAATTTATTTTGATAGGACTTGAATATAAAAGCAGGCATATACTTCTGAGGTTAAAAATGTGTTGCTGGAAAAGCGCAGCAGGTCAGGCAGCATCAAAGGAGAAGGAGAATCGACGTGAGATAGATAGATTCTTGATTACCAAGGGGCTCAAAGGTTAAGGGGAAAAGGCAAGAGAATGGGAATGAGAAACGTATCAGCCATGATTGAATAATGGAGCAGACTCAATGGGCTGAATGGCCTAACTTATGCTGCTATGTCTTATGGTAATAGATGCCAGGATGGGTCTGCTGCAGGTGATGGAGAAACCAGCTAAAGAGAAAAGCATCCTTGACCTCTTCCTGACCAATCTGCCTAATGCTGATGCATCTGTATATGACAGTATCAGTAAGAGTGATCACTGCACAGTCAGTCATTGTGGAGACAAATTCATTGAGAATGCTGTCCATCGGGTTACATAGGAACAGGAGTAGGCCATTCAGCCCTTCAAGGCTGTTCCACCATTCGGTTAGATCATAGCTAATCTTCAGCCTGACTCCACATATCTGCCTTAACAAGTATAAAATTAACAGCTGATCCAGAACACACTGCCATTTGTAGAAGAGAGTTCCAAATCGCTACCATCCACTGTATGAAGAAATGCTTCCGAAAATCTCTGCTGAACAGTCTGCACCTAATTCTCAGACTATGCCCCCTTGTTTTAGAATCCCCAAATAGCGGGAAAAGTTTACCTTTATCTCGCTTGTATTCTCATGTACATTTCTTGAAGACTTCAGTCTGATCATCCTTTAACCTTCTGAGTTCTCAAGAAAAATGGCCAACTTTATGTAATCTCTCATAACTTAACACCGAAAGTCCAGGTGTCATTCTTGTAACCCTACAGTGCAGTCCCTCCAAGGCCAGTATATCCTTCCTAAGGTGTGGTGCCCAGGTATGCTCACAGAACTCCAAGTGGGGCCTAACCTGGGATTTGTATAACAGCAGCATAACATCTGGATCCTTGCCCTCCAGGTATATAGAATAGCATTCCATTCACTTTTTTGATTATTTTCTGCACCTGGTAGTGACATTTTGAATCTGTGCACCTGAAGCCCCAAGTCTCCTTGGACATTCACATGATTTAACTTCATACCATATAGAAAGCAGAGTCGAGAGTGTGGTGCTGGAAAAGCAGTGCATGTCAGGCAGCATCCGAGGAACAGGAGAATCGATGTTTCGGGCATAATGAAGGGCTTATGCCCAAAATGTGGATTCTCCTGCTCCTTGGATGCTGCCTGACCTGCTGTGCTTATCCAGCACCACACTCTCGACTCTGATCTCCAGCATCTGCAGTCCTCACTTTCTCCATATAGAAAGTACCCTGATCTATCCTTTGTTTGTCCAAAATGAATAACCTCACACTTGCTTACATTGAACTCCATCTGCCACAGTTTTGCCCATTAGGTTATTCTATCAATATCTCTTTTGAAACTTTATACTATCATCTATACTGTCTACAATGCCACCCAACTATGTGTCTCCAAATAAATTTGGATATTTGACTTTCTGTACCATTATCCAAGTCATTAATAAATAATGTGAATCATTGATCCTTGAGGAACATCACTGGCCACATCTTCCCAATTTGAGTTCCTACATATTATCCGTACTTTCTGTCACTAGTCACTCACCAATTTCCCAGCCATGTCAGTAATTTGCCCTCAATTCCATGCGCTTCAACCTCAGTTTACAGTCTCTCCTGTGTGACTTTCTTCAATGCTTTCTGGAAGTCCACGTAAACAACATCTATTAACATTCCTCTGTCCATTACCATAATCACCTCTTCAAAAAAATGCAATGAGGTTTGCTGGGCACAACCAACCGTGCCACTGAGTAACTGAAAATTTTAAAGGTGTTTGGTTACCTCATCCTTGAATATAGATGTTTCATTTATTTCCAATTTCCAGCATTTGCAGTATTTTGTTTTTATTAACAGAGGAATTAATAATAGAAATAAAGTGATATTTTCTGTCTGCTTTAACTACAGCAGAACAAAAACACCCCACAGAATCATAGAAAGCCAAGAATGAAAAAAGATGAATGGAAAAAGCAACAGACACAATCACTAGAGAACACGTCATAGGTATCCCAGTGAACAAAAGGGAGAAAAGTCCCTGTGTGGAATCCCAACATCATAGGGTCTTAAAAGAAGCACCTTGAACAATAGTAGATGCATGTTTTGTAATCTTCCAAAATTCCTCAACATCTGGAAAGATCCCAGCAGAATGGAGAATTGCAAATGGAGCATCTCTTTTTCCCGAAACGAGAAGGACTGAAATCGAGGAACTAAAGGCCAGTCAGCTCAACGTTTGTCATTGGGAAGTTCTGCAGTCCATTTTTAAATAGGCAGTAACAGGACATTTAGAAAAATGTGCAGTCAAGGAGAGTCAACCTGGCTTAGCGAAAAGAAAATTTACTTTGACAGCTTTATTAAAGTTTTCTGAGGATGTCGCCAACATTTTACAATACTGAGACAGAAAGAAAAACAAGTTGTGAGAAGCATACAAGCAGCCTGGAAAGTAATATGGATCGGGGTGAGTGCGCACATATTCAGTTGGCCGAATGCCATGTAGAAAGGTGTGAGGTCGTCTGCTTTGGCATGAGGAATAGATAAGCAGAATGTTATTCAAATGGAGGAGAACTGCAGAATGGATGTGTTGAAAAGCAAGCTGGATGTCCTTGTTGGTGAGTTACAAGACAACATGTAGGTCAAATGAATTTGAAAGAAATCTGAAAGAAAACAGAATGTTGGCCTTTATTACAAGAGGGGATGGAGTATAAAAATTCCATCTTGCTATAGCTGTACAGGTTATTGTTTGTTACATTTGGGGACTGTGTCAGGTTTACATCACGTTACCTAAGGAGAGGATGTACATTTATTGGATGCAGTTCAGAGAAGGCCCAGTCTGGATTGAAGGAGTTATCTTTAAATGGAACATTGAGCTGTTTCGTCCTATGCTTACTGGAAAGTAACAGTGATCTCACTGAAACATATGTTGTTCCGATGGGTACAGAAAGGCTTGTAAGGGAATCTAGAAAATAAAATGCAGCGTTGTTTGAAAATAAAGGTTCCTTTTAAGAGGCATTTCTTCTTGCTCGTGTTTGGAATTCTTTCCTCCAGCGAGCTGTGGTATCTGGGTCATTGAATACAATCGGGGCTAAGTTAAACAACTGTTGATAACAAGGGAGTTAAAGATTATGATAGACAGGCAGACAAGTGTATTTCATAGAATCGTCAAATCCCTAGTGTGGAAACAGGCCATTTGGCCCAACAAGTCAACAACCCTCCGAAGAGTATCCTACCCAGATCCATCCCCCTACCTTATTGCATGCATTTCCCCTGATTAATGCACCTAACCAACATATCCCTGAACACTGTGGGGCAATCTAGCATGGTCAGTTCACCTGACCTGAACATCCCTGAACACTACGGGCAATTTAGCACGGCCAATCCACCCTAACCAGTACATCTTTGGACTGTGGGAGGAAACCAGAGCACCTGGAGGAAAGCCATGCGGACACGGGTAGAATGTGCAAACTCCACACAGACGGTCGTCCGAGGGTAAATCTGAGCACCACACATCAACAGTGGGCAGGGGAGAATCATGAGTACATTTTGTGAGAAACCAGCAGTATAAGGATACATGGAAGAGCTGTTCTCCTTCCATCACCATTTAAGGGAGGCAATGACCAAGTGGTATTTCTATAACTGTCCACATCCTGCGAGGGTGGAATTTAAGTTCAATAAGACTCTGGAATTCAGAGTTTAAATGATAACTATGAATCCATTGTTCATTGGGAAGAAAAGCCCATTTGGTTCATAAGATCTAGGAGCAGACCTAAGCCATTTGGCCCATGGGGTAGCACGGTGGCTCAGTGGTTAGCACTGCTGCTTCACAGCACCAGGGTCCCAGGTTTGATTCCTGCCTCGGGCGACTGTCTGTGTGGAGTTTGCACATCCTCCCCGTGTCTGCGTGGGTTTCCTCCGGGTGCTCCGATTTCCTCCCACAGTCCAAAGATGTGCAGGTTAGGGTGAATTGGCCATGCTAAATTGCCCGTAGTGTTAGGTACATTAGTCAGAGGGAAATGGGTCTGGGTGGGTTACTCTTCAGAGGGACGGTGTGGACTTGTTGGGCCGAAGGGCCTGTTTCCACACTGGAGGGAATCTAAAGTAAAGAGTCTGATATGCTCCTCACCCCTATTTTATGCTTTCTCTCCACATGCCCTCAAACTGTTACCAACTAAAAATCCAACTCCTCCTCAAATTTACTCACTGTCCCAGCATCCACTCTACTGTGGGGTCGCAAATCCTACAGATTCACAACCCTTTGGGAGAAGTAGTTTTTCCTCGACTCTCTTTTTAAATTTGCTGACCCTTATTCTGAGGTTATGACCTTTTGTCTAGAATGCCCCACAAGAGGAAGTAACCGCTCCTCATCCTTTTTTTCCACACCCTTTTATCGTCTTGAATACCTCCATTTGACCTCACCTCACTCCTAGTATCTTATGTTTCTGAATGCAGTTGTGTGCAAGTTTTCCGTGCTTTTGCAACAGTCTGTGAAACCCCACGTGCAGATTGACTGCAGTCAGACCATAAATAGATAAATAATCCTTGCAGTCTGTTCTCAACATATGCATTTCATGAGCAAGTGTTGAAATGTTTGTTCCAGCCCCACAGTTTCCTTTGTTTAAAAGTCACAATCAGAAAGATCCAGTTTTTCCTCTCGTTTGAAACGAATGACTCAATCGATTAGATTTTCATGATAAGGAGATGCCAGTGTTGGACAGGGGTTGGACAGAGTTAAAAATCACACAACACCAGGCTATGGTGCAACAGGTTTATGTGGAAGCACTAGCTTTCAGAGCGCTGCTCCTTCATCCTGATGGGGCAGGATCATAAGACATAGGATTTATAGCAAAAGATCACAGTGTCGTGCAACTAAAACGATAAACTGTGATCGTTTGCGATAAATTCTGCATCTTATGATCCTGCCCCACCAGTTACCTGATGAAGGAGCAGCGCTCTGAAAGCTAGTGCTTCCACATAAACCTGTTGCACCATAACCTGGTGTTGTGATTTTGTTTTAAGATTAGACACAGATATGGGGGGGGGGGGTGGAGTTCTGAGATCAGCCCCACCCCTCATTCACTCCCATTGGTTGGAGGACCACCCGCCTCAGCTCAGTCCTCCAGCCCCACCCACTCACCTCCTTATTGACCCAAAGCCGCCGTCAATCAAACGCCTCGCCAAGCCATGATCTGAGCATGCTCAGACGACCAGGGGGCAAATGAAGGTAGAGGTTAAAAAATATTTGGAAGAAGCCCAGAGGAGGAGGTGAAGAGAGGGACTCGCCAGAGGCACAGGGACAGGAAATATTATCTTGGTGGAGGAATGAGGACAGGTTCAGGGAGCGTCTGTCAATTGGAGCAGAAACTGGGCTTGAGTAAGGGAGCGTCTGCTAATGGAATAGGAATGGGTTCAGAAAGCATCAAGGCGAAAGTGAGGACTGCAGATGTTGGCGGTCAGAGTCTCGATTCGAGTGGTGCTGGAAAAGCACAGCAGGTCAGGCAGCATCTGAGGAGCGGGGAAATCGACGTTTCGGGCAAAAGCCCTTCATCAGAAAGCATCTGTCAGCTGAAGGGAGGATAAATAATTGAGCTTTTTTTCCCCCCCCTATGAATGAAATATGTACAGATTTCAATGAGACTTTGTTCCCCCACCGCGAGCAACTGCTGCAAAATACTGGGGTAGTTTGTCGGCACTGGAGAAGGGTCACACCCGAAACGTTGACTTCTCCGACTCCTGATGCTGCCTGACCTGCTGTGCTCTCCCAGCTTCCTGCCTGCCTGAGGGAAAGGCACACCGACTCAGGTGACCTTTTAACTAGCTACACAGACTGGTTGAGAGTGTTGCATGAACTGATTGTGGAGAGAGCTTTAACCGGTCACACCACCTCAAGGGACATTGCATCATTCACAGTGGGAAGAAACCGAATGCGTATTTTTCTGTCTGAGAGTGCTGGCGAACAAACCAAACTACAGGATTGTTACAAGTGCGAGTCATGTCTGCACGGGGATTGCACCCCAGAGTGGCACATAACGCGAGGAGAAACCCTGTAAGTGCTCCGACTGTGGGAAGGAATAGCTGGAAATTCACCGGCGCAGTCACACTGGGGACAGGCCGGACAACTGTCCCACCTGCGGGTTCACAAGTGACGCCCCGGGGGATTGTCGGGATGGGATGGGACTCACCTTTGCAGATTGTATCACATTCAGCTGTTTCTAGGGGGATGACTCCACCGGATTGCAATGCAGAGTGACACGAACAGAATGGGTTCAATTCCCGCCCCGGCTGAGGTTACCATGTCCTTTTCAACCTCTTCCCCCATCTGTGATGTGGTAGTCCTCAGGTTAACTTCGCCATTAGTCATCTCACTCTCTCTCTACTGAGAAAGCAACCCTAAAGTCCTCTGGAAATACACTGACTTTACTTAAGTGTGTAGCCACTTTTGATGTGTGCGTTAACCCAAAACTAGGCGGGAAGGTGGATTTCAGGTATCCTCTTAACCTGCAGGATTCTGACAGAGTTTAATATTCAGAGCAATTTTGTAAAAATGAAGAGTGTTTCACTTGTTTGTCACTTCGTTCTACGGCTTGAGAATTCACACTCTGTCAAAGGCACTATTCAGTACTGAAAATTAATAACCTCAACAGAACCTCAATGTGTCCTCCACGACTTTTCTGTACCCTATGTTCGACATGAACGTGAATCTGCAAACCTGAGTGTTTTTTTTTTAAAAAAGCCCACCAAACATATTAACCAAAAGATGTACATGTGAACAGTTCATGGCACAGTTTCTTTTTAAAGCTGAAAATGTGTTGCTGGAAAAGCGCAGCAGGTTCAGACAGCATTCAAGGGGCAGGAGAATCGATGTTTCGGGCATGAGCCCTTCTTTAGGAATGAGGAAAGTGTGCCAAGCAGTTTCTTTTTAAGACTAGACTAGATTCCCCACAGTGTGGAAAGAACAACCCACCCAGACCCACTCCCCGACATTTACCCCTTTGTCTGGTTTGACATGAGAAAGCCATAATGACATTGATTCTGTGACTTGAGGAGGAGTCTATATAAACCATAAATGTTTGGAGTCACAATGAGAGTTGTGACTTAGAAGAACAGTTAAAAGGCATCTGGATGGGTAAATGAATAAGAAGGGTTTGGAGGGATATGGGTCGGGTGCTGGCAAGTGGGACGAGATTGGATTGGGATATCTGCATGGCGTGGACAAGTTGGACTGAAGGGTCTGTTTCCGTGCTGTACATCTCTATGACTCTATGAGTCAATTCAAAGTTACAAACATATCAGCTATCAAACAAATGGTCCAGAAAAGTAATCACACATCAATAACCTTTAACTCTAGTCCTTGTTGTATTTATCGTAAGGTAGTGGCTGAGAAGCACTTAAGTCAGTCCAAGACCAGGGCAATTCATTCAAGGGAGAGAGAGGTTCATTTTGAAGGGAAGAGAATTTAGTTAGAGAGGGGTCATTGAGAAGAAAAAGTGATGACATAAAATAAACTAACTTTTTTGGAGTTCATTGGAAAAGTAACAAAGAATGAACAAAAGTCAAGTAATAGATGTAACATATGGATTGTTTTTAAATATATTAGGTAAGTACCACTACATGATGGACTCATGATTAAGACGTGGGGTGAGATGACAAGCGAGAGAATAGATAGCAAGCTGGCTACACTGGAAAATAGAGTGAGAGTCAAGGCAAAGGCTATCAACTTTACTGGCGTAGGGTGGCAAGTGGAGATCATCAGGCATCAGTGCTGGGACTACTGTTGTTTACCATTTACTTTGACAATGTGGAGGTGGAAATCAAAAGTACATCTTCAAAACTGGTAGGCGATACAAAATTGGAGGCTCAGCTAACACTGAGGAAGACAGCCATGTAACATAAGGTGTTAATAAAGTGTATGGGCCAGGTTGCGTAAATTGCAAATTAATTTCAAAACGTTTTAAGTGTGAAATGGTGCATTTTGATGGGAAGAACGAGGAAACTTGATTTCAGTCTTTGGACTTTACCTGGGTAAGGTATCTGTCCAAGGAGTGGCCTATGGTTAACCGAAAAGATTGCTTATGAGCACAGGAATGGGAACTTATAGGAACAGCACGGAAACAGACCCTTCGGTCCAACCTGTCCATGCCGACCAGATATCCCAACCCAATCTAGTCCCACCTGTCAGCACCCGGCCGATATCCCTCCAAACCCTTCCTATTCATATACTCATCCAAATGCCTCTTAAATGTTGCAATTGTACCAGCCTCCACCACTTCCTCTGGCAGCTCATTCCATACCCGTACCACCCTCTGTGTGAAAAAGTTGCCCCTTAGGTCTCTTTTATATCTTTCCCCTCTCACCCTAAACCTATGCCCTCTAGTTCTGGACTCCCCAAACCCAAGGAAAAGACTTTGCCTATTTATCCTATCCATGCCCCTCATAATTTTGTAAACCTCTAAGGTCACCCCACAGCCTCCAACGCTCCAGGGAAAACAGCCCCAGCCTGATCAGCCTCTCCCTATAGCTCAGATACTCCACCCTGGCAACATCCTTGTAAATCTTTTCTGAACCCTTTCAAGTTTCACAACATCTTTCCGATAGGAAGGAGACCAGAATTGCATGCGATATTCCAACAGTGGCCTAACCAATCTCCTGTACAGCTACAACATGACCTTCCAACTCCTGTACTCAATACACCGACCAATAAAGGAAAGCATACCAAACGCCTTCTTTACTTTCCTATCTATCTGCAACTCCACTTTCAAGGAGCTATGAACCTGCACTCAAAGGCCTCTTTGTTCAGCAACACTCCCTAGGACCTTACCATTAAGTGTATAAGTCCTGCTAAGATTTGCTTTCCCAAAATGCAGCACCTCACATTTATCTGAATTAAACTCCATCTGCCACTTCTCAACCCATTGGCCCATCTGGTCCAGATCCTGTTGTAATCTGACGTATCCCTCTTCGCTGTCCACTACACCTCCAATTTTGGTGTCATCTGCAAACCTACTTACTGTACCTCTTATGCTCGCATCCAAATTATTTATATAAATGACAAAAAGTAGTGGACAAACTGGAAACATATTCCTGGAGACCTTCTGCAAGGTTGCCAATATGGAGGCCTCAAACGATTGCAAGTCCATGATGTAGATACCCGGTAATGTTTTGTTGCAGCAGTCAGGGCAAACAAAAGAGTGGGAAACGCAAAGAGAACTTGTTATTCCCACCACAATTACTACAAGACATGGTCAGTAAGATTGAGCAGAGCTTGACAGAAACTTAAGTACAAGACACTGTTAAAGTACAGGTTTGAGACGGCCCAGGGAATCCCTTGTGGACTCAGACCTGTAAAGCCTCTCTCTTGGTTCGTCCCGGAAATTGTACTGTTTGGAAGTCTGGAATAAAAACTTCTTACAGACAGTTTAGTATAATTTTAGTCATCCTCTTTATTCACTAATAGCATCACTGTTACAACATAACACTGACACCTATATACGCTAAACTAGCTAGGTGCTAATAACCTCGGAGAGTAGGGTACTGGTCCTCAGTGCCCCAGCAGACTACTCCGATGTACTGATACTAAGTGGCTTCCTTTACACAAAGTTTACAAAAACATTGTATGTTCTTAATTAGACAGAACAGTGAAGACAATAATTCGTAAGGAAGAAAAGTTAATTGACAGATCTGTGTGCACTTGACAGATCACTCCTACAGGCCTTGAGCTATCTATCAGGTGGGAAAGACATACCCAGCTTGCTAGCGAGATGAACTCCTATCATAAAGAGGTCCAGTCTGCGCTAATTGGAGTGTTCATAAAGTAACCTTGCACAGCTCACATGTCTGATATCAGTGTTTTATGAAATGGTTTCTTAGCAAGGAGGGCAAACTTTCGACCATGAAATGGCTTCCCGACAGATTGTTCAGAAGCTCTTCAATGTTAGGTTCAGAATAATTTTAAGCTGGGAGCAGATTCCTGCTTTTTATCTTAAGCACAGAATCATTCTGTACCTGAGGCTGAAGTGTTACTGCGAGGTTGTATTTAAAAAATGATGAATTAGTCTTGAATTAAACATGCCTTCCTATCAAGTTTGTGATTCAAATTCAAAGAAGACATAAGATCTGGCTAGTTAGAATTAACATTGGGGCAGTCTTGGTCTGTAAAAAACAGCAAGTTAAAGCCTTATCAACATTACCTTTTACAGAGTTTGCATTTCATAACCAGTAATAGGTATTCAAAATCATCAAAAAGTCTCAAAATGCAATTAAATTCAATCCATAGCAGATAAGTATGAAGAGTTAATTTTCTACTAGTACCCCCAACAGCCTCAGCACTAAAATGGTCTCTCTCTCTAGGTACTTTTGAACTCTCAAGTCAGCAAAGATTTTTTTCTCTCTCTCTGTGTCTGCCTTGCTTGCAAGGAGTAATAACAGTCCATTCTAGTGAACATGATCCAACCGTTAATTACAAAGCTTTTGATACCACCGAATTTCATATTGGGGTCAGAATCAAACACTGTCATTAATTTCACAAGGGAACGGCTGTGAATGTTATCACTTGGTGTCCTGTTCATACAGGTTCACCGATGCTAAGGCAAGTGTTCTTCATGGTTTTACAGCCCAGGTGTCCCAATCTTTAAGTTTCCCCTCTTTTTTCTAAGCCTTCCTGCCAGTCTATTTTCTAGTGCAGTAAATGTGTTCTATAATTCAGCATTGCCTTTAAACATTCAGACTAAAATGTAAGTTTTAAGGCTATAGACTTTCTCAACACCAGAACCCAATGGATTGTTAACTCTTAATGTATAGGATTTTGACGGTGTTAAACTTTCAGAAGTCATTTTACGAGGGCAAAGGATGTATTCACAATAAGAAAACTTAACCTTACGCTAACAGGATAAGACCTGTATGCGTCACAGGCCTGGACAATACGTAAAGAACTGTGGAATAAAATAGTGACCTTTGAAGCGTAAATGTTGGGATGTATGCTAAACATTCCACGTGCAGATGATGTATTTGAAATTGCTGGGGCATAGTGAACTCTAAATGATTTCGTCCAGGAGAGAAAAGGTCAATATCTTGGCCATTCGGTCAGAGCAACCCGGAAGGGGAGATCTGCAGGAATCGGAGTCTGCGTGGTTTTATTTTGATTTTGGCTGTCACGAAATGATTGCAGATGAGCCACAGTGGATATTTGAAAACGGTGAAAGACAGGCAATAGTGGAAGACCCATGGTCCTGAGCAGTTTGCAAAACAAGAACAGCCATGCACCTGAGCTTGGACTTCGCGACGGATCTGACGACTGTGTGCTCTTTTATCTGCGTAAACTCACAATAAAACCCAACGGCGGCAAATTTGGTCTAATTTGACGCTCCCTAGAAGGAGAAGGTGTGACTGCAAGACTGGGAAGGTGAACACTTCCTGCAGAGTCTGGGACGGGTGAAGGAGGAGATGTCTTCCGCCTCTTAGCTCACAGGGAGTTCAGTAAAAAGCTGTTAGCTGCTGTGCGAGCAGTCCCACCTCCATTTTGCTGCTGAGCTTCCAAAACCAGGCCAAGCAACCACTGCTCCATTTCAACCAGGCTACACTGGCAGCCTGATTGACAGAGAGGACATCCTCACTTACAATCCGGTTGCAGTCTTAAGAAGTGCAACTTTAACCGAAACAGCTATGCTAGTCACACTGCTCCTATTACATCCAATGGAAAAGCTGTATTTAGGTTCTGGAGTTCCTTCCTTGTCAGAAAATGAAATGAATATCACAATGCCCTATATGGGGCAGCTCAGTGGCTAGCACTGGTGCCTCACAGCTCCAGGGATCTGTGTCCCATTCTGCCTGTGTCTGTGTGGAGACCGCACGATCTCCCTATTCTTCGAGGTGCACCAGTTTCCAGCCACAGTCCAAAGAATATGTTAGTTGGGCGGAGCGGCCATCCATAGTGTCCAGGCGAGGTGGATTAGCTGTGGGTAATATAGGGTTATGACGATAGGCGGTGGGTCTGGGTCTGGATGGAATGTTCGTTGGTGGTCGGTGTGGACTCGATGGGTCAAATTGTCTGTATCTGTGCTGTACGCGGCAAAATTAGATTAGATTCCCTACAGTGTGGAAACAGGCCCTTCCACCCAACCAGTCCACAACGATCCTCCGAACAGTAACCCACCCAGTCCCATTTCCCTCTAACTAAGGCACCTAACACTATGGGCAATTTAGCATGGCCAATTCACCCTAACTTGCACATCTTTGGGTGAGATGTTCTTCGGTGATCAGTGTGGACTCGATAAGTCAAATTGCCTGTTTCTGCATTATAGGGGTTCTATGATACACCTTACGTGGCTAAATTACTGTATTGATAATTTTTTGTATTCATTCATGGATTATTACCCATTTTGTAATTGCCCTGGAGAAGATGGTAATAAGCTGCCTTCTACAAACAACATGGTCTCTTTTGTGTTGGTACACCCATTATACTGTTGGAGAGGGACTTTGGGTTTTGACCCAGCCATAGTGAAGGACCAGTGATACATTGCCAAGTCAGGATGGCGTGTATTTTTAAGGGGAATTTCATGCCGATGGCATTTCCATGCACCTGCTGCCCTTGACTTCCTGGATGGTAGTGGTCGTAGCTTTGAAAGATGCTGTCTGAGGAGCCTTGACAATTTCTGTAAATGTTACACACTGCTGCTACTGTGCAAACTTTAGGTTAGAGACAAAAAAACTGCAGACTCAGGAATACAAAGTAGACAAGCAGGAGGCTGGGCGAACGCAGTAAGCCAAGCAGCACCAGGAGGTGGAGAAGTTGACATTTCAGGTGTAGTCAGTCTTCAGGACTGAGGGTAGGTGTAAGGGGGAGCTGCAGATAAAGGGTGTGCTGGGGGCAGGGTGGTGAAATGGGGATAGGTGAAGACAGATAAAGGGTACAACCTAGCTGGTCAATGGGAGGAATGAATCCATTTGGTGACCGGGAGCAATGGTGGTGGTGGGGTAGCTGGAAAGGGAGTCAGGGGACGGGAGGTTATATGAAATTGGGGAACTCTGTGTGGATTCCTCCAGGCTGTAGGCTGCCCAGGGGGAAGGTGAGGTATTGTTCCTCTGATTTGCGGTGTTGTTCGTTGTGGCAATGGAGGGAGCCAAGGATGGTCATGTCAGAAAGGGAGTGGGAAGGGGAATTAAAATGGACGGTGACTGGGAGGTCCGGACCTGGCTAAGATGCATGGCAATATGAACCATTCCCTAAGTTTACATCCGTATCCCCGACGTACAGAAGATCACAATTGGGAATGCCTGATGTAATAAACTAGGTTGGAAGACAGACTGGTGAATCTCGGTCTCACCTGGAAGGAATTGTTCAGGCTCTGGATGGACGAGAGTGGGGTGGGATGCCGGCAAGTTTTGCATCTTTTCTGGTTGGAGGAAGGTACCTGTGGAGGGCGGGGGGGGCGGGGTTTGGTGGTGAGAGACAAACCAGAGTCTGTCGGAGGAAACGGTCCTTGTGGAAGGCAGAGAGGGGTGTGGAGGGAAAGACGTTCTTCATGGCGGGGTCCAATTGGAGTTGGTGCAAGTGCTTAAGGATGATGCATTGGATGCGGAGACAGGTGCGGCGTAAGGTGAGGACAAGGGGTCCCTGTCTTTATTCCATTCAGAGGGGTGGGGTATAGATCAGTGGAACGGGGAATGAAGATGGTGCAGTGGAGGGCTGTCTGGATGACAGAGGAGGTAAAAGCATGTTGTTTGAAATAGGTGCACATCTGGGCTGCTTGGGAGTGGAATGTCACCTCATCCAAGCAGATGTAGCAGAGGCAGAGGAATTACGAAAACAGGATGGCGTTCTTGCAGGATATTGGGTGGGAGGTGGTGTAGTCCAGGTTATGGGAGTCTCTGGGTTTGTAATAAACGTCCGTCTGGAGACTGTCGCCAGGGATAGAAATGGTGAGGTCGTAGGGACGTGTCTGAGATGGGCCCAAGTGAACTTGAGGGCAGGGTGAAAGTTAAGGGTGAAGTCAATGAACTGCTCCAGTTCGGCCTGGGTCTAGGACGCTGCACTGATGCAGTCATCGACATAACGGCGGAAGAGTTGGGGCACAGTGCCTGTGTAGGTACTGAAGAGGGACTGTGCGACGTAACCAACAAAGAGGCAGGCGTAGCTGGGGTCCATCCGGGTGCTCATGGCCACCCCCTGGATTTGGAGGAAACGAGAAGAGTTAAAGGCAAAAGTTATTGAGGGTGAGGACCAGTTCGGCTAGGCGGAGGGGGACTGGATGGATCTGTTGGAGAGGAAGAAGCCAAGGATCTGAAGGCCATCCTTGTGTGTATGGACATGTACAAGTGAAGGTAAAGTGCTGGGGAACTGGAAGTTACTGAAGAGATGGGGGGGGGGTCCTGGTTGGTGTTGCAGACGTAGGTGGGGAGTGTCTGAACCAAGAGGGAGAGGATGGAGTCAAGGTAGGACGAGATACGTTCAGTGGGGCAGGTGCGTGCCGAGACGATGGGTCGGCCCGGGGTAGTTGGGCTGGTGGATCTTGGGGAGCAGGTAGTACCGGGCCGTGCGGGGTTGGGGAACTGAGATTGGAGGCAGTCAGGGCACAGGCAGAGTGAGCGATTTTGCCTGATGGGTTGCGGTGGAGTCATGGGCAAGGGGAAGGTAGGACGTGGCATCAGGAGTTTGTTGCTGTCCAAAGGCAGTGGAGGTAATGGTATTCATGGATGTAGTGCCAAACACTTGGGTTGCTCTGTCCTGGCTGATCTTGAGCTGCTTAAATATTGTTGGAGCTGCACTCATCCAAGCAAGACACATGAGGCATATAGCACAGAAACAAACCCTTCACTCCAACTTATCCATGCCAATAAAGTTTCCCAAACTCAACTCGTCCCACTTGCTTGTGTTTGCCCCATAGAGTCATAGAGATGTACAGCACGGATCCGATCCATCGGTCCAACCCATCCATGCCGACCAGATATCCCAACCCAATCTAGTCCCACCTGCCAGCACCGGCCCATATCCCTATAAATCCTTCCTATTCATATACCCATCCAGATGCCTTTTAAATGTTGCAATTGTACCAGCCTCCACCACATCCTCTGGCAGCTTATTCCATACATGTACCACCCTCTGTGTAAAAAAATTGCCCCTTAGGACCCTTTTAAATCTTTCTCCTCTCACCTTAAAATGATGCCCTCTAGTTTTAGATTAGATTATATCATTCCCCTCTCACCCTAAACCTATGCCCTCTAGTTCTGAACTCCCCCACCCCAGGGAAAGGACTTTGTCTATTTATCCTTTCCATGCCCCTCATGATTTTATAAACCTCTAAGGTCACCCCTCAGCCTCCGACGCTCCAGGGAAAACAGCCCCAGCCTGTTCAGCCTCTCCCTGTAGCTCAAATCCTCCAATCCTGGCAACATCCTTGTAAATCTTTTCTGAACCCTTTCTATCTCTCTAAACCTTTCCTATTCATGTAACTGTCCAAATGTCTTTTAAATGCTGTAACTGTACCTGCATCTACCACTTCCTCTGGCAGTTCATTCCACATCCTGTGTGAAAAAAGTTGCCCCTCAGGTCCCTTTTAAATCTTTCTCCTCTCACCTTAAAATGATGCCCTCTAGTTTTAGATTAGATTAGATTAGACTCCCTACAGTTTGGAAACAGGCCCTTCAGCCCAACCAGTCCACACCGACCCTCTGAAGAGTAACCCACCCAGACCCATTTCCCTCTGACTAATGCACCTAACACTACGGGCAATTTAGCATGGCCAATTCACCCTAACCTGCACATCTTTGGACTGTGGGAGGAAACCGAAGCACCCGGAGGAAACCCACGCAGACACAGGGAGAATGGGCAAACTCCACACAGACAGTTGCCTGAGGCTGGAATCGAACCTGGGATCCTGGTGCTGTGAGGCAGCGGTGCTAACCACTGAGTCACTGTGCCGTCCTGCTGAAGTTGCTGTTTCTTTAGTACACTATCTCATCTCAAAAGGAAAGCAGAAGTGAAGAGAGAGCGACGGAGGAAGGGATGAATTTTAATAGATAAAGCAGTTGCAGAGTGAAACTGGAAGAAATTCGGCTGGAGAGTGTCAGATGTGATTCAGTGGTCACCACTCTTGGTCGGGAACTTGCAACCCATTCAATCAGCCAGAGAACAGGTACAGCACAGGTCATATACAAACTAAAGCATCTTTTAAACTGAAAGTAAAGCTTCTTTTACTCTATTAAACTGACCTGAATTAAAATTCCCTCAAGATTGTCACCATCAAATACTCCCTGGACAGGGTCAGCACGGAATTAGACAGAGAGTAGATTTCCCTCGACTCTGTTAAACTTTTCACCTCACATTTAGTTTAAGGGGAATACACACAGCAAATACTTTACACAGAGAGTGGTGGGCGTCTGGAACGCCTTGCCAGCAAAGGTGGTAGAGGCAGGCACTGGAGATTCATTTAACATGGGTCTGGACAGATTCATGAGCAGGTGGGGAGCAGAGGGATACCGATCCTTAGGAATTGGGCGACAGGTTTAGACAGTAGATTTGGATCGGCTCAATCTTGGAATAGATACATAGATTCTTGATGGTCAAGGGGATTAAAGGTCACTGGATAAATCAGGAGGGTGGGATTGAAAACACTATCAGCCATGATTGAATGGGTGGGGCAGCCCCGATGGGTCATCTCACCTACTTTCTGCTCCTCTATCCTTAAAGGTCTTAATCTCCTCGACACTGTCCCCGTCATACAGTCCCCTGGGAGGCCGCGGGGCTGAGGGGAGGTCGGCGAGCGGGGCGGCCATTGGTGTGCGCGTGGGGGGGGGGGGCATTGGAGTGCGCGCGGGGGGGGCGGCCATTGGTGTGCGCGCGGGGGGGGGGCCATTGGTGTGCGCGCGGGGGGGGGGCCATTGGTGTGCGCGCGGGGGGGGGGGGGCGGCAATTGGTGTGCGCGCGGGGGGGGCATTGGAGTGTGCGCGGGGGGGGGCGGCCATTGGTGTGCGCGGGGGGGGGGGGGGGGGGGGGGGCGGCCATTGGTGTGCGCGGGGGGGGGGGGGGGGGCGGCCATTGGTGTGCGCGGGGGGGGGGGGGCGGCGGCCATTGGTGTGCGCGGGGGGGGGGGGGGGGGGCGGCCATTGGTGTGCGCGGGGGGGGGGGGGGGGGGCGGCCATTGGTGTGCGCGGGGGGGGGGGGGCGGCCATTGGTGTGCGCGGGGGGGGGGGGGGGGCGGCCATTGGTGTGCGCGGGGGGGGGGGGGGGGGGCGGCCATTGGTGTGCGCGGGGGGGGGGGGGGGGGGGGGGGCGGCCATTGGTGTGCGCGGGGGGGGCGGCCATTGGTGTGCGCGGGGGGGGGGGGGGGGCGGCCATCGGTGTGCGCGGGGGGGGGGGGGGGCGGCCATTGGTGTGCGCGGGGGGGGGGGGGGGGGGCGGCCATTGGTGTGCGCGGGGGGGGGGGGGGGGGGCGGCCATTGGTGTGCGCGGGGGGGGGGGGGGGGGGCGGCCATTGGTGTGCGCGGGGGGGGGGGGCGGCCATTGGTGTGCGCGGGGGGGGGGGGGGGGGCGGGGCCGGGCCGGGCCGGGCCGGGCCGGGGTATCGGCGCGCAGGGGGCCGTTGGTGCGCGCGGGGCTGGTCCGGGGTATCGGCGCGCGGGGGGCCGTTGGTGCGCGCGGGGCTGGGGGTCTGCGCTGGGAGCATGCGCCGCGTCGGCGGGAGGAGAGGACGCGCATGCGGGTAGGAATGATGATCGCGGGACGGAAACCCTCGGGATGTTTGGGGGCTCGCCAGCTTTACAAAGACTTTGTGTGGGGTGGGGGAACAGATCTCTGTTGTTTTCATCTGTACTTACCCCACGCTTTGGGGCGGGAACAGGCCGGCCCGTTGGAGCGGAGCAGCCGCCATTTTCACGGGTTGGGATCGAAGGCCGGTGGCCGCCATCTTGGAAAGGGGGCGCCTGCGCGGCTGTCTCGTGAGGGATGGTTGTTGTGGGCTCCTCGCTGGTCATAGGCGGAGCACGAAGCAGCTGGGCGGGGCCCGCTTGGAGTGGGCGGGGCTGCATTCAGGGCCCTTGCCGTCGGGAGTGGGCGTGGCCGCAGGAGGTGGGCGTGGCAGGGGGCGGGGCATCGCCTCTTGCCGGGGGAGGGACTCAGCGAAAATTCTGAATGAATTGAATTCGCTTTAATGTCACATGTACTCACATGAGAGCAGCGAAAAGTTTCAAAGTTTGTCCAGGGACGTGTCAGGTTTGTTCTTGTGAGAAACAAAGCTCACACACCTCAATAATTGCAGTCCGAGACAAAATCTGAATCAGCAGTGTCCTTTAGTTTACACTTGCAAGTGGGTGAGATGTCCAGTGCCTATAAGGCAGAGGACATACACACACCAAGTTCAATTCATACATAATATTTATATGATTTGATGTCTTTTGTTTTACATCGCTCCTCCCCTGCTTACATCGTCCACTTCCCTAAGACCGGCCCCCATTGCCCCTGTTTATCTCTTGCCTTATCCGGCCTTGTCTGTGATAAAATGCTTATTCCTGGCCTCACAAGGCTGTTTGACCTCATCCTGCTGTAGGTCATTGTTGGGCATATTCTTTCTTCATCATTATCTACCCCCTTCATCTGTGCCTTTCCCGAGGCTGTTCTGATCCCTATGACCCTTTTAATTGGGGTTTGTTCCTGTGTTTTTGTAAAAGTGGGAAGCAGATGTTTATACCTACTGTTTGTACAGGCGTATCTAGCTTAACTTCATCCCCTCACAACATCTTATCTATTTGCCCGTAATGTCTACCATTGTTTTATTGGCACATCTCATTCTGACATACAATTTTAGCTAATACAAAAACAATTATATATTTCCTCCACATCGTTTCCATTCTTGTTGACCCAGCTCGTGGCTAAAACAATTACACACTGGTGTGAGTTCATTTTACTTTGTAAAATGGAATTGCAGAATTGCAGAAGTAACATTAATTTACCTATATCCCACATTCTTTTTTTTAATTAGAACTGCTTTTGTTGCTAACTTATGTCTGTTGTCTCTTACCACTTTGAATGCAGTGGCTCTTGAAATGTTGTTTTCCTGATGTGTAGTGGGTTTGAGTTTAGTGGGGCAATGATTACTGTTGAGTACCTTGCAGAATTCTTCAAATTCTGCTTCTGCGTGTGAGAAACAAAACTCACATATTAATAAATTTCAGTCCAAGTCAAATTCTGAAGCAGTGAATTTTATTGATACATACTTGCAAGAATGGGTGCCTAACGAGTAAGCACCCCGATCTGAGAGTTACATTCTGATTTGTGCTGTTGAGCTGCATCTCTCGGTCCTCCCCTTTCACCCCATTGGCTACTTTTACCGTAGCGCGTAGCCTATCACAAGCTCGAGCTTCGCTCCACCTTTGTCAAGCTTCTCTCTGCCTCTGTTTCCTTCTCCCATTACTCTAAGCCTGTCGCCCCTTACTCTTATTTATCTCGTTCCTTATATGTGACTATCCTGGCATAGTTTGCTGTCTTCGTGCGATCATCCTGCCAAACTAAATTCCATCCGTTGGCCACATCCCTCCTGAGACTGGCACACTATTCTCCTGTTACTGGTACATCCTGCTACACAGGCATTCTGCCCTATTAGTCAGAGATAATTCTACCTGTTTTTGCTTCTTCTGTTTTCCTATGCCTGGTACATCCTGCTCCACGATTGCTCTGCCTTATTAGTCATAGATAATTCTATCTGTTTTCACTTCTCACTGTTTAGTATTTGCATGCGCAGCCTAATTTTATCATGTAAGCTTTTGCAGAAGCAACACCTGTTCCCTTATTCTGCACAATTTTAACCCTATACCTTACATGGGGAAGTCCAACTACCACTGTACCTGTGCAGATGAGCAGGGTAATGTTGTTATGAGATTGCGTCATCTGGTAAAGATAGATTAGTTAGATGCCGTACAGTGTGGAAGCAGGCCCTTCAGCCCAACCAGTCCACACCGACCCTCCAAAGAGTAACCTACCCAGACCCGTTTCCATCTGACTAATGCACTTAATACTATGGGCAATTTAGCATGGCCAATTCACCCTGACCTGCACATGTTTGGACTGTGGGAGGAGACCGGAGCACCCACCCACGCAGACACTGGGAGAATGTGCAAACTTCACACAGACAGTTGCTCAAGGCTGGAATCGAACCTGGGTCCCTGGCACTGTGAGGCAGAAAATGGAATCCCTGAAACAAAAAGGTTTACAAGTCGCCATTTAAGGTGCCATCTTAGGAACAAGGTACCCAGGTGTGGACAGTTCAGTGCAAGTTCTTCAGGAAAAAGATTAAGACAAATCAAGAAACAAAAAGTCCAACATTGCAGATCGGAGGAATAAGTTGGAAAATAGGGAAAATAAAAAGTTCAGAACGTCAGTCTTTCCAACCCAGTCCACACTGGCAGCCAGCCTTCAGACCACGCTGGGCTTCAACTAGAGACCGAGAGACCACACTGGAATCACCTTGAGGTGGAAGTCCACGCTGAGGTTACAATGGGGCAAAAGACTGCTAAGGGCCACCAAGAGACCACCATGCTGGGCTGGGAGACCGTCGTGCCAGGACAAAAGGATGCCACACTGTGCTGGGCCAGACTGGAAGGAAACCCGCACAGACCCTGGGAAAATGTGCAAACTGCCCGAAGATGGAACCTGGGTCCCTGGTGGCATCCAAGGAGAGAGGGAAATAAACAATACAGTGTTTTGGGTCCAGAGAGACTCTTCTTGAGTAAATTAAGAGGCAAATAGTACAGATCTGGAATTCTAAAACAAACACGGAAAATGCGAGAGAACTCAGCAGGTCTGGCCGGAGAAGCAGAGTTAATGTTTCAAGTCCAGTGTGATTCTACTCTGGGGGAGGGAGTGGGAATAAAAAGGAAATATTGATGGAAATCTGAAACAGTCACAGAAGATGTTGGGGAAACTCAGCAGGTTCTGTTATATCTGTGGAGAGAAGGAAAGTGACCCAGAATTAATCTTTTGTGTTTGCTATGATTCTTATTGGTGGGGTTGGGGGTGGGGGTGGGGCATGAAAAAAATCAAAACACTGTGGATGTCGGAAATCTGAAACAAATGCTGAAAATGGGTCAATGGGTCTGGCAGCATCTGTGGAGAGAGGGGAAAAGCCCCATTAGCAACGTGTCGACTCTCATATGACTCTTCCATGATAAATGAAAGCAAAATATTGTGAAGGCTGGCAATCTGAAAGAAGCACAGGGTATGCTGCAACAAGATCATCAACAGCTGGCAACATTCAGTGAGTCAAGCAGCATCTGCGGATAGGGAAACAGCCTTAACGTTAGGAGTCTGGTGTGGTTCTCTTTTTAGTGGGGGGTTAAGAATAAAAGGAAAATACTGTGGGACGCTGGAAATCTGAATCAAATGCAGAAAATGCTGGAGAAACTGACTGAGCCTGGCAGCATCTGTGGAAGGAGGGAAGGAGCCCCAGCCGTAATGTTTTGAATCCAGTATGACTCTGCTTCAATAAATAAAAGCAAAATACTGAAGAAATCTGAAACAAGCATCGTACATAGAAGCTCAGCAGGTCTAGCAACATCTGTGGAGAGAGAAGCAGAATTACCACCTCGAGTCCAACCTGACTCCTCTTCACTAAATCAAAGGCCAAATGCTGTGATTGCTGGAAATCTGAAATAAACACCGGAAATGGTGGAGTCAGACAGCAGGTTCGAGCAACGTCTGCCAAAAGAGAGAAGCAGTGCATTCAATGCTCAAATTAAACCTAGATAATGATGATGCAAGCTTCTTTTAGTTCCAGAGAAAAGTCATACTTGACTCAAGCACTAACTCTCCCTCCACAAATGGTGAGATAGAATATAGAACATTACAGCGCAGTACAGGGCCTTCGGCCCTCGATGTTGCACCGACCTGTCAAACCAATCTGAAGCCTATCTAACCTACACTATTCCATGTACATCCATGTGCTTGTCCAATGATGACTTAAATGCACTTAAAGTAGGTGAATCTACTACCATTGCAGGCAAAGCATTACTACTCTCTGAGTAAAGAAACTACCTCTGACATCTGTCCGATATCTATCACCCCTTAATTTAAAGCTATGCCCCCTTGTGCTTGCCATCACCATACTTGGAAAAAGGCTCTCCCCATCCACCCTCTCTAACCCTCTGATTATCTTATATGTCTCTATTAAGTCACCTCTCAACCTTCTTCTCTCTAACAAAAACAGCCTCCAGTCCCTCAGCCTTTCCTCGTAAGACCTGAGACAATAATTTACAGATGCTGAGACAATAATTTACAGATTGAGAATCAACCTGCTTGGCAATGTTTAGAACGCACTTTGCCTGCTATTCGCATCTTGAAATGGGACTCGAACCCGCTGCATCACAAAGCCACCTGCCATCACAGATACTGAAGTGGAAATCTTCTGGCTTCACCTTCAGGATTTTCCGAAAGGAGGGAAGCATTTGCAGGCAAGCCCTAGGTCCACATGTGGGCCCTGGACAGTTGATTTATGATTTAACTGTGAGAGGGAGGAGGGAACCGACCAACAGGGCACAGGGGCAAACACATAAACAAATGGGCAGGAAGGAACAGCTGTGCACATGGGCAAGGTCAGAGAAGAACAGACATAGATGTGCACAGAGAAACACAGATGCGCACTCACGGAGAAACAGACATGCATACAGGAGCAAACAGACACACACACGGACAAACAGACATGAATACAGGAACAAACGGCCATAAACACAGACATGCATAGAGGAGCAAACAGACACACAGAGGGATAAACACAGACACGCATCCATAGAATATAAAACATAGAACATTACAGCGCAGTACAGGCCCTTCGGCCCTTGATTTTCCACCAACCTGTCATACCAATCTGAAGCCTATCTAACCTACACTATTCCATGTACATCCATGACTTAAATGCACTTAAAGCAGGCGAATCTACTACCGTTGCAGGCAAAGCATTCCATACCCTTACTACTCTCTGAGTAAAGAAACTACCTCTGACATCTGTCTATATCTATCACCCCTCAATTTAAAGCTATGCCCCCTTGTGCACACCGTCACCATACTTGGAAAAAGGCTCTCCCTGTCCATCCTCTCTAACCCTCTGATTATCTTATATGTCTCTATTAAGTCACCCCTCAACCTTCTTCTCTCCAACAAAAACAGCCTCAAGTCCCTCAGCCTTTCCTCGTAAGACCTTCCCTCCATACCAGGCAACATCCTAGTAAATCTCCTCTGCACCCTTTCCACATCCTTCTTATAATGCGGTGACCAGAACTGTATACAATACTCCAAGTGCGGCCGCACCAGAGTTTTGTACAGCTGTAGCATAACCTCATGGTTCAGGAACTCGATCCCTCTAATAATAAAAGCTAAAACACTGTAAGCCTTCCTAACAACCCTGTCAATCTGGGTGGCAACTTTCAAGGATCTGTGTACCTGGACACCAAGATCTCTCTGCTCATCTACACTACCAAGGATCTTACCATGAGCTAGGTACTTTGCATTCCGGTTACTCCGACCAAAGTAAATCACCTCACACTTGTCCGCATTAAACTCCACTTGCCACCCCTCAGCCCAGCTCTGCAGCTTATCTATGTCTCTCTGTGACCTACAACATCCTTCGTCACTATCCCACCGGTTGAGAGGTGACTTAATTGAGACATATAAGATAATCAGAGGGTTAGAGAGGGTGGACAGGGAGAGCCTTTTTCCAAGTATGGTGACGGTGAGCACAAGGGGGCATAGCTTTAAATTGAGGGGTGATAGATAACTCCAGCGACCTTAGTGTCGTCTGCAAATTTACTAACCCACCCTTCTACGCCCTCATGCAGGTCGTTTATAAAAATGATGAACAGCAGTGGACCCAACACCGACTCTTGCGGTACACCACCAGTAACCCATCAACCACCACCCTCTGTCTTCTTTCAGCAAGCCAAATACTGATCCAAACTGCGATATCTCCCACAATCCCATTCCTCCACATTTTGTACAATAACTTACTGTGGAGAACCTTATCGAATGCTTTGCTGAAATCCATATACACCACACCAACCGGTTTACTCTCATCTACCTGTTTGGTCACCTTCTCAATGAACTCAGTAAGGTTTGTGAGGCACGACCTACCCTTCACAAAACTGTGCTGAATATCCCTAATCAAATTATTATTTTATAGATGATTATAAATCCTTCTCTGATAGCCTTTTCCAACACTTTACCAACAACTGAAGTAAGGCTCACTGGTCTATAATTACCAGGGTTGTCTCTACTCCCCTTCTTGAACAGTTTGCTATCCACATTTGCTATCCTCCAGTCTTCTGGCACTATTCCTGTAGACAATGACGATTTAAAGATCAATGCCAAAGGCTCAGCAATCTCCTCCCTGGCTTCCCAGAGGATCCTAGATAAATACCATCCGGCCCAGGGGACTTATCTATTTTCACACTCTGCAGGATTTCTAATACCTCTTCCTTGTGAACCTCAACCCCACCTAGTCTAGTAGCCTGTATCTCAGTATTCTCCTCGACAACATTGTCGTTTTCTAAAGTGAATACTGTCGAAAAATATTCATGTAGTGCTTCCCCTATCTCCTCTGACTCCACACACAACTTCCCACTACTATCCTTGATTGGCCCTAATCTTACTCTCGTCATTCTTTTATCCATTAAATACCTATAGAAAGCCTTAGGGTTTACCCTGATCCTATCCGCCAACAACTTCTCATGTCTCCTCCTGGCTCTTCTGAGCTCTCTCTTTAGGTCTTGCCTGGCTATCTTGTAATCCTCAAGCGCCCTAACTGAACCTTCACATCTCATCCTAACATAAGCCGCCTTCTTCCTCTTGACCAGAGATTCCACTTCCTTCATAAAACACAGCTCCCGCGCTGTACAGCTTCCTCTCTGCCTGACAGGTACATACTTATCTCGGACACACAGGAGCTTTTTCTTGAATAAGCTTCACATTTCTAATGTGCTCATCCCCTGCAGTTTCCTTCCCAATCCTATGCTTTCTAAATCTTGCTGAATCGCATCGCATTGCCTTGCCCCAGCTGTAACTCTTGCGGGCGCAAACAGACACGTAGTGGGATAAACACAGACACGCATACAGAATCAAACACACACCCACAGGGACAAACACAGACACGCATACAGAATCAAACACACACCCACAGGGACAAACACAGGCATGCATACAGGAGCAAACAGACACACGCAGGGATAAACACACATGCATACTGGAGCAAACGAACACAGGGACAAACACAGACACACACAGACAAATGCGTGCTCTGACTGGAACAAACACAGATGCAAACTTATCGTCACACATAAACGCAAAAACGGAGCGACAACCACGTGCGCGCACACACACACACACACACATACACCCCAAATGAGGTGCGCTATAACTGGAATTCCATTCGTCCTGCAAGTCAATGTCTCTCCAATGCTGATCAAATGTCCTGTTTTGAATGTGAAGGTGAAATGTGTTGGCAGCGGGGTGTATAAAGGACCGTGGGGCAGTTTGGCAAGAGCCTTGCATTCTTTTTGGAAAGCTGTTTGGAAGAGATAGGGTATTTGAAGGTCTCGGGCTCAAGTGGTGAAGGTTCCTGTGTGGTGTTGTAAAGAAAACACGAGAATGGACATTGCAAGTGAATGATGACAGTTTCCCCTACGCCCCACAGAACAAGAAACCAGCCCCTTTGACAATGACTGAGCAGGACAGAGCTGCACTGAATGTGCTGGGCTATTGGGCTCATAGTCAGTGTCATAAGATTAGGGCACATATCTTGATAACTTGCAGAGAGAAGCAACCAACTTAGTCTTGCTGAATTCTTTGTCTCGGTGTTGACGTGGCATCAACGCCATGGATGGAGTCGGTCGCACTCGATGTTTTTATTAATAAAAGTTATTAATCACTAGGTGCCTGGTCCTTTGGTATTTGAATCGGCATTTGAAGTGAGGAATGGTGAGAATCCTTAAACACCAGCTGGAACTCATCGTCAGTTGTCCTTTGTTTGTCGAACACATACTCTTTGGGTTTCGAGCTATTCCCTTCCTGTTGCTCGGAGCTATCAGCCGTTCAACCAAAGAATAAGCTGTCTCCCCTGGCTACAGCCACTCTCACCAATGTTTAGATGGCTGTGCCATCTCTGATCTTCAGTTTTCTTCTCAGGACAACTGTGTACAGCTGTTTCCATCTGTCTCCATAACTGGATTCTCCTGAACCAGGTCACCAACCTGTTGCCAGTGGTTTGAAGGGCAGGTTACGTTTCTGTTCTTTTATGAACGAATGCCCACACAGTTGACTGCCTACCGAGTTGCCCACCTGGTTGCCCCTTGAGACGGTGGTGGTGAGCTGCCTTCTTGAACCGCTGCAGTCTACAACGCCGTTAGGCGGGGGAGTTCAAGGGCTTTGATCCAACAACAGTGAAGGAACGGTGATATATTGCCAAGTCGAAAAGTGTGGTGCTGGAAAAGCCAGTCAGGCAGCATCCAAGGAGCGGGAAAGTCCATGCTACACAACCCCAATCCGCTGTGGCCAAACACGTTATCTCCCCCTCCCACTCCGCCAGCGTGCAAAAGCAGGCAGTTGCTTTCTCACGCTGCTCTCTTGCACTGTCGACTGTGTGTTTGAGGGAGTGCCCGCTCCAGTGGATGTCTCCCTCCGTCGCATATTCTCGGTGCTTTGGAAGAGAAAGTTCTCTGCGGAGGACGAGCTTTCTTCAAACCTGCTTACAATGTCTTCGGGAAAATATTTTGAAATACCGAAAGGCTGGTCGGTTTCAAGGACGGATTTCCTTTCTCTTCGTTCTTGGGACTTGGGCGTCACTGGCTAGGCCAGGATTTAGTGCCCATTTTTCATTTCCCTTGGGAAAAGTGATGAAGGGCTGCTTCCTTGAATCGCTGCAGTGCCGTTAAGGAGTTCAAGTACTTGGGCTTAGTGCCAAGGCCTTTCTTGCTGAAGGAACATTGTTCCAAATCAAGGTATTGTGCGGCTTGGAAGGGGAGCTCGCAACTAGTGGTGTTCACATGTACCTGCTCCCCCTGTCCGTCTAGGTCAGGTTGCTCTTCCTCCACAGGAACAGGTTTTGAGGCCTGGAAATTGTTCCAACTCCTGAGCGAGAAGTGTGAAAGCCAGTGGCTGGTGAGGGCGAGGGAGGATAAGGGGGAGAAGTTGAGTGAAAGAAAGGGGAAAAGGAGGTGAATGGCCTTTGCCGCTTTGGAGATTGTCGCCCCCAAGATTTGACCTTGCTTGGGGTCCTGAAGCTGGGGAACCGTGTTCTCGGTGCGCAGAGGTCTTGGCTTTGGAAGCCCCACTTGGTGTTGCCTCGGTGAGCTGCTGAACCACATTCTGTAGACGGTACACGCCCTTGCCCCATGTGAGTCGGCAGTGAAGCGAAGGAATTTTGAAGGTGGGAGAATGTGGTGCCAATCCAAGTGGCCGGTTTTGTCTGGGAATACTGTGGAGCTTCCTGTGTGTTGTCAGAGCTGCATCCATCCGGGAAACTGGAGAGCACTCCATCACTTTGTACCTTGTAGATCTTGGCCAGGCCTTGGGGTGACAGGAGTTGAGCAGCAGAATTCCCAACCTCTGACCCCCTGACGTTGTAGCCACAATATTAATATGGCTGGTCAAATGGTGATCTTCTAATGTTGTTGGTGAGAGGTGTTGATGATGGTAGTGATACTGAACACCACTGGGATGTGTTTAGACTTGCTATTCTGACAGTAGGCAGTCAAGATTAGAGTGGTGCTGGAAAAGCACAGCAGGCCAGGCAGCATCCGAAGAGCAGGAAAAATTGAATTTTCAGGCAAAAGCCCTTCGTCAGGATTTTTCCTGCTCCGTGGATGCTACCTGGTCTGCTGTGCTTTTCCAGCACCACTCTAATCGTTGTATTTAGCTGGCGAATCCAGTTCACTCTCTGGTCAGTGGGGAATTCATGAGCGAAATGCAATAGAACGTAAGGGGAGGGAGCTTAAATTTTTTTTTTCTTGGTGATGTCACCTTTTAACCCTTGTGTAGCATAAACCTTACTTTATCAGCTCAAGCCTGAGTGGTGTCCATGTGTTGCTGTACATGTTCATGGACTGCTTCAATATCTGAGGAGATGGTGGAGATGTTGTCCAGGTCTTGCTGCATATGGTCACAGACTGCTTCATATATTTTTTTAAATTTCATCTGTGGGATGTGAGTGTCTTGCTGGCCAGGATTTATTGCCCAGCCCTAATTTGCCATTGAGAAGATTGGGGAGTGAGCTGCCTTCTTGAACTGCTGCAGTCCACCTGCTTTGGGTTGATCCACAATGTCATTCGGGAGGGAATTTCAGGATTTTGACCCAGCGACTGTGAAGGAATGGGCGATATATTTCCAAGTTGGGATGGTGAGTGGCTTGGAGGGGAACTTGCAGGGGATGGTGCTCCCATATCCTTCTAGATGGACGGGGTTGGGGGTTTGGAAGGTGCTGTCTGAGGATCTTTGGTGAATTTCTGCATATTACACATTGCTGCTACTGAGCGTCGGTGGTGGAGGGAGTGGATGGTTGTGGATGTGGTGCCAATCATACAGGGGGCTGGTTTGTCCCAGATGGTATCAAGTTTCTTGAGTGTCGCTGGGGCTGCACTCATCCAGGCAAGTGGGGAGTATTCCATCACACTCCTGACTTGTGCCTTGTAGATGAGGGACAGGCTGTGCATAGTCAGAAGGTGAGCTATGCACTGCAGTATTCTTAGCCTCTGACTTGCTGTTGTAGCCACTGTGTTGATGTGACGAGTCCAGTTGAGTGTATCTAGTCAGTGGTAAACCCCAGGAAGTTGATGGGGGCTATCAGGGTTGGGAACACCATTGAATGTCAAGAGGCACTAATTAGAGACAATTAGTGATAGTCATTGCCTGGCATGTGAGTTGCACGAATGTTTCTTGCCACTTGTCAGCCCAGGCCTGGATATTTTCCAGAATGTGTTGCATTTGAAGATGAACCACTTCAGCATCTGAGGAGTCGCAAATGGTGCTGAACATTGTGCAGTCATCGGCGAACATCCCCACTTCTGACCTTATGATGGAGCAAAGGTCATTGATGAAGCAGCTGAAGATGGTTGGGCCTAGGACACTTCCCTGAGGAACTCCTGCAGAGATGTCCTGGAGCTGAGATGACCGACCTCCAGCAACCACAATCACCTTCCTATATGCTAGCTCCTGTGTATGACTCCAGCCAGCAGAGAGTTTGCCCCCGATTCCTATTGACTCTTAGTTTTGCTCAGGCCTCTTTGATGCCACACTCGTCTGAATGCAGCCTTGATGTCAAAGGTAGTCACTCTCCCCTCCCCTCTCAAATGCAGCTCTTTTGTCCATGTTTGAACCAAGGTTGTGATGAGGTCAGGAGCAGAGTGGCGCTGACGGAACCCAAACTAGACATCACTGAGCAGGTTATGGCTGAGTGGGTGCTGCTTGGTCGCACTGTTGATGACCCCTTTCATTAGTTAACTGATGATCTAGAGTGGACTAATGGGGCAGTAACTGGTTGGATTGCATTTGTCCTGCTTTTTATGCAGAAGATGTACCTCAGCAATTTTTCCACATTGTCAGGCAGATGCCAGTGTTGTAACTGCTCACCAGGGGAGCAGCAAGTTCTGGCGCACAAGTTTTCGGTACTAGGCTGGAATGTTGTCAGGGCCCACGGCCTTTCCAATATTCAGTGTCTCCAACTGTTTCTTGGTATCACCTGGAGTGAATCGAGTTGGCTAAAGGCTGGTATCTTAACGTTGAAGACCACTGGAGGAGGCCGAGATAGTTCATCCGTTTGGCACCTCTGGCTGAAGATTGCTGTGAATACTACAGCCTAATCTTTTGCACTGATGTGCTGGGCTCTTCCATCATTGAAGATGGGGACATTTGTGAAGCCTCCTCCTCCAGTGAGCTGTTTAATTGTCCTCCACCATTCACAACTGGATATGGAAGGACTGCAGAGCTTCAGTCTCATCCGTTGGTTGTGGAATCGCTTAGCTCGGTCCACCACTTGCTGCCTATTCTGTTTAGCACGCATGTATTGCTGTTTGGTAGCTCCACCAGGTTGCTACCTCATTTTCAGGTGTGCCTCGGTGCTCCTGGCATGCCCTCCTGCACTGTTCACTGAACCAGGATTGAACCCTTGGCTGGATGGTAACGGGTTAAGTGGGGGATATGCCAGGCCATGAGGTGACGGATTGTGCAGGAATACAGTTCCACAGCTGTTGATGGCCCACAGCACCTCACGAATGTTCAGCCTTGAGTTACTAGATCTGTTTGAAGTCTGTCCTGTTTAGCACAGTGATAGTGCCAGACAACACAATGGAGGTTATTCTCAACGTGAAGATGGACCTTCGCCTCCACAAGGACTCTGCAGTGGTCACTCTTAGCGATACTGCCAAAACTAAAGTTGCATCTGCTGCCAGTAGGTTGGTAAGGATAAGGTCAGGTATGTTTTACGCTGTTGTTCGCTCCCTCACCACCTGCTGCTAACCCAGTCTGCCCTTTAGGTCCTGACCAGCTTGTTCAGTGGCACTGCTGCCCAGCCACTCTTGGTGGTGGTCTTTGAAATTCCCCACCTAGAGTACATTTCATGCCCTTGCCATCCTTGGTGCTTCTTCTAAGGGTTGTTCAAGGTGGAGGAGTACCATTTTATCAGCCGAGGGAGGACAGTACATGGTAATCTGCAGGAGGCTTCCTTGGGCGTTTTTAACTTGAAGTCACGAGACTTCATGGGCTGCGGAGTCAATGTTGGGTCATCCCAGGGCTACTCCCACGACTGTATCCCACTGTTCCGCTTCCGCTGTCGCTGCCGGTGAGACAGGCCATATCGGGGGATGGTGATGGTGGTGTCTGGGACATTATCTGTAAGGTATGATTCCGTGAGCATGACTGTGTCAGGCTGTTGCTGACTAGTCTGTGAGACAGCCCTTCCAATGTTGGCACGAGCCCCCAGACGTTAGTGAGGAAGACTTTGCAGGGTCGACTGTTTGTGCCATTGTTTTTTCTGGTGCCCCGGTCGATGTCAGGTGATCCATCCTGTTTCATTTCTTTGAGACTTTCTGGGAATTGGTACAACTGACTGGCTTGCTAGGTCTTTTCAGAGGGCAACTGAGAGTCAACCGCATTGCTGTGGTTCTGGAGCTGCTTGTCGGCCAGACCAGGTAAGGATGGCAGATTTCCTTCCCTGAAGGAACATCGGTAAACCAGATGGATTTTTCCAACAATCTGCAATAATTTCATGGTCACCAGCAGATTCTTAATCCAGATTTTCATTGAATTTGAATTCCACTATCTGCCATGTGGTGGGATTCGAACCAGAACATTAGCTGAGTTTTTTGATTAATAGTCTCTTGAAAATGCCACTAGGCTATAATTTCCTCAATACCCAGGAGACAGGTGACCATTGTGGGCACAAAGGGAGGCATTGGAGCAGTGACAGGGCTGGGCTGGGCCTCAGGATACAAACCAAAACTGTGTTAGGTGTTGCTCCCCACGGACGGGCCGAGTTACTCAGGCAACCCTCTGTCCGCCATCCTGGGAGTGGCTGGCAAGGCGCGACAGGGAGCAGGCTGCCTTGGGGAGGGAACAGGGTGGGCAGAGCTTAGAGAGAGGAAATGATTGACCCCCGTTGCCTCTCGTTCTTGATCTGCCAGAAGGGGCTGGAGAACTGAACCTGACCAGAGCGGAGGGAGGGAGAAAACTGGGAAGGGAGGAAAGAGGCGATGATGTGTGTGTGTGTGTGTGTGTTCGTGTCATGGATTTACAGCTTTTGGGGAGTGCTGAAGTCCACAGAAACGAGAATTGTCTGTTCTGATTTCCGTCAAGGACTGACACTGATGACTTTTTGTATTCTCCTTCTGCAGGATATTCAAAGGGGAAGATCTTCAGGCAGAATTCCACAGTATCGTGTCAAGACCTGGGAGACGCTCAGCGCAGCCTCTGAGTAATGTTTACCTGGTCAGTCTGCTTCAGAAGATTTTAAACGTCGGTATGACTGGAGAAAGCACCAAGACATGCACCCAAGTGAGAGTGTTCCAGTGAACTAACTGTGGAAAGAGCTTTAACCAATTACACAGCTTGTAGAGAACAACGCACCGTCCATAGTGGGGAGAAAAGTACACGTGGAAGAGGCTTCAGCTAACCGTCAACCTGGAGGGCAAGGACGTGAGCACCTCAGAGAGAGACCGTGTAGATGTTCTTATTGTGGGATGGGATTCAATTCTCCCTCCCAGCTGGAAACCCACCTCCGCCATCACACAGTTGACACGCCAGGGCAGCCACACCGGGGAGCGTCCGTTCACCTGTTCCCCCTGTGTGCCAAGGGCTTTGTTCGGCCACTTCACCTGTTGAGGCACCAGCAAGTTCACACACGACTGGGCCTTCGCTGTTATCGCTGCTGCTAATCACGTTCCTGACCGAACCACCAATCGTTTCAATGCTTCAAGGTTGCTGCTGAGGGATGTTACTGATTTAAATTACTGGACCCGCAGTTGAGTACTCTAGATAAATTTCAAGTGAGTCAGCTTTAATTTAAGCACATTTTCTGTCTTTTTCACCCAAGTCTAGATTAGAGTGATGCTGGAAAAGCACAGCAGGTCAGGCACCATCCGAGGAGCAGGAAAATCGACGTTTCGGGCAAAAGCCCTTCATCAGGAATAGGGGTTCCTGCTCATCAGATGCTGCCTGACCTGCTGTGCTTTTCCAGCACCACTCTAATCTAGACTCTGGTTTCCAGCATCTGCAGTCCTTGTTTTTACCTTTTCCACCCAAGTGTTGACCATCGCTTGGCTGGAGCTCAGGAAGGACAGTTTGGGGGAGGGGGGGGGTGGTGGGGCGGAGGATCACAAAGCAGGTACACATATTCAGCCTTGGGAGTGGTCCTCCAGGGTCACACTGAGAGGAACAAACGGCACTGTGGTCTTCCTCACCTCTCTTCACTGGCAGCACAATCCCGTGAGGGTTCATCCTAAGGTGTGTGAGAAACATGTCCACACCGCGCTCTCCCATGGGTCAGAGCTCCCAGAAAGGGTCTAAAAGGATATAGGATGTTGGTGAGGCCTCCTCTAGAGTACTGTGCAATTCTGGTCGCCCTCTTATAGGAAGGATATTATTAAACTGGAGAGGGTTCAGAAGAGATTTACCAGGACGTTGTCAGGAATGGAGGGTTTGAGATAAAAAAAGTAGGCTGAAAAGGCTGGGACTTCTTTCACCCCTGCCCTTGAAGATTGTAGGCTTAAGGAGTAGGCCTTCTAGGAGCGTAGCAGCTTGAGGGGTGACTATTGAGGTTTATAAAACCATGAGGGCCGTAGGTAAGGTGAATGACTAGGGTCTTTTGCCAGAGGTGGGGGGAGTTCAAAACCAGTGGGCACATTTTTAAGGTGAGAGGAGAAAGATTTGAAAAGGGCAAGAGAGTGGTTCACGTGTGGAACGAACTGCTAAAGCAAGTGATGAATGCAGGTTCAGTTAGTCCATTTAAAAGACATTTGGATAAGTTTGTGAATAGGAAAGATTTGGAAGGATATGGGCCTAGCGCAGGCAGATGGGACTAGTTTAGTTTGGGAACATGGTCGGCGTGGACTAGGTGGACCAAAGGGTCTGTTTTCATGCTGACTGACTCGATAACACAAACCCCTTTACAAGCAGATTTCGAGACTGTAAGAACAATGGTGAATGCTGGAAATGTGCTGTTAAATCAGAGATTGGTCTCAAACTGGGATCTGTTCCTGATGAAAGTGAGATGGCAGGTTTAAGTGTCCGGTCTAAAATTAACCTTGTAATTACCTGCGGAGGTTTGGCATGCTTTGCGATGCTCCTGAGTCTACCGTCTTAAGACAGACACTTGAAAAAAGGCATCTAAGATGAATCTTTTGAAGTTCACTTTGAAGTAGGAGATGGGCAAGCTTGGTTCAGCCTGTTAACTGCTGGGACTTGTGTGTGTGTGTGATGTCCTATGTGTGATAGTACTAGGGTTCCAAAGAACACACAGCCCAAAGCTCCCAACAGTCCCTCTGGGACAACCCCTGCCATTGAAGATTGTAGGCCTGAGGAGTCGGCCCTCCAGGAGTGGACTGTCGGAAAGCTGGGTTTTGGGGAATGATGAGATTTTGTGTGGAATATAGATGTCTCATGGGCGTGTATGTTTAATATCAGCAGCCTTTGTGTCAATGACTCTTCTCCACTGAACAATCAGCTCACAATCACATCAGACTGGCAAATTATCCCCTTCGCTGTGGCTTCTTGCCAACAGAGTTAGCAGAGCCAAGAATTCTGCTTCAAACCTGTTCATCATCCATTGGGATTACCTCCCTCCATAGAACCCCATTGCCTCTCCCCAACTTTACCCCATATTCCTCGGGATAACAAAAATCTCTTTCTGTCAGCGTTAAAACACAGAATTGATCACCAATGAACTTGTCTTTGTCGAAGAGAGTTCCAAAGCCTAACTACTCTCTGGGTATGGAGGTCTCTCCTTTTTTCACTCTGGAAAAGTCTGGCTGTAATCCTCAGGCTGTGCCCCATCATCGCAGAAATCCTTCGGCCAGTGGGCACAACGTTGCCTGTTGGAACGGCTCCTCTTCATGTCCGAATAAGGAAGAGGGATTGGCTATTCGGTCCCTCGCACCTGCTCTGACCTTCAATGCGGGCATAGCTGATCATATAGTAACCTCAAATCCATCTTCCCAGTTCCCCTTTCCACACCCTTTCTCATGAAGAATGTATCTGCCTCTGCCTTTCAAGACTCTGCTTCCACTGGAAGAGAGTTCCAAATAACCTTGTGAGAAGAAATTTCAACTTATCTCTGTTTTAATTGGGAATCCCATGATTTTTAAACAGTGCTCCCGAGTTCTAGGTTCTCCCAGGAGTGAAAACATCCCCTCCACGTCTACCCCGTCAAAGACTCCTCGGGATCTTCGATGTTTCAAGAGGTTTCAAGGCTGCTCTTACTGTTTGAAACTCGAACTGACACAAGCCTAGCCTGTCAAACCTTTCCTCAGAAGATTACCTGGCGAAAGTGAGGACTGCAGATGCTGGAAGGTCAGAGTCGAGAGTGTGGTGCTGGAAAAGCACAGCAGGTCAGGCAGCATCCGAGGAGCAGGAGAATCGACGATTCGGGCAAAAACCCTACATCAGGAATGAGGCCCTTATGGAGAGACGAGGAGAACGTCTTCAAGTTACTTGTAGAGAGAGGAGGAGAGCTTGTTCTTGTAGAGAGAGGAGGAGGCCTCATTCCTGAAGAAGAGCTTTTGCCCGAAAAAGGCCTAAACTGGTTTATATCAGACAGGGGGAGATTGGTGTCAGTGACTGTGGGACTGGTTTATATCAGACAGGGGGAGATTGGTGTCAGTGACTGTGGGGCTGGTTTATATCAGACAGGGGGAGATTGGTGTCAGTGACTGTGGGGCTGGTTTATATCAGACAGGGGGAGATTGGCGTCAGTGACTGTGGGACTGGTTTATATCAGACAGGGGGAGATTGGTGTCAGTGACTGTGGGGCTGGTTTATGACAGACAGGAGGGGATTGGTGTCAGTGATTGTGGGGCTGGTTTATATCAGACAGGGGGAGATTGGTGTCAGTGACTGTGGGGCTGGTGTATATCAGACAGGGGGAGATTGGTGTCAGTGACTGTGGGGCTGGTTTATGTCAGACAGGAGGGGATTGGTGTCAGTGATTGTGGGGCTGGTTTATATCAGACAGGGGGAGATTGGTGTCAGTGACTGTGGGGCTGGTGTATATCAGACAGGGGGAGATTGGTGTCAGTGACTGTGGGACTGGTTTATATCAGACAGGAGGGGATTGGTGTCAGTGACTGTGGGACTGGTTTATATCAGACAGGGGGAGATTGGTGTCAGTGACTGTGGGGCTGGTTTATGTCAGACAGGAGGGGATTGGGGTCAGTGATTGTGGGGCTGGTTTATATCAGACAGGGGGAGATTGGTGTCAGGGACTGTGGGGCTGGTTTATATCAGACAGGGGGAGATTGGTGTCAGTGACTGTGGGGCTGGTTGATATCAGACAGGAGGGGATTGGTGTCAGTGACTGTGGGACTGGTTTATATCAGACAGGGGGAGATTGGTGTCAGTGACTGTGGGACTGGTTTATATCAGACAGGAAGGGATTGGTGTCAGTCATTTTGGGGCTGGTGTATATCAGACAGGGGGAGATTGGTGTCAGGGACTGTGGGGCTAGTTTATATCAGACAGGAAGGGATTGGTGTCAGTGACTGTGGGGCTGGTTTATATCAGACAGGAGGAGATTGGTGTCAGTGACTGTGGGGCTGGTTTTATATCAGACAGGGGGAGATTGGTGTCAATGACTGTGGGGCTGGTTTTATATCAGACAGGGGGAGATTGGTGTCAGTGACTGTGGGGCTGGTTTATATCAGACAGGAGGGGATTGGTGTCAGTGACTGTGGTGCTAGTTTATATCAGACAGGAGGGGATTGGTGTCAGTGACTGTGGGGCTGGTTTACATCAGACAGGAGGGGATTGGTGTCAGTGACTGTGGGGCTGCTTTATGTCAGACAGGAGGGGATTGGTGTCAGTGACTGTGGGGCTGGTTTATATTAGACAGGAGGGGATTTGTGTCAGTGACTGTGGGACTGGTTTATATCAGACAGGGGGAGATTGGTGTCTGTGACTGTGGGACTGGTTTATAGCAGACAGGAGGGGATTGGTCTCAGTGACTGTTGGGCTGGTGTGTATCAGACAGGGGGGGATTGGTGTCAGTGACTGTGGGACTGGATTATGTCAGACAGGAGGGGATTGGTGTTAGTGACTGTGGGACTGGTTTATATCGGACCGGGGGAGATTGGTGTCAGTGACTGTGGGGCTGGTTTATATCAGACAGGAGGAGATTGGTGTCTGTGACTGTGGGACTGGTTTATAGCAGACAGGAGGGGATTGGTGTCAGTGACTGTGGGACTGGTTTATATCAGACAGGAGGGGATTGGTGTCAGTGACTGTGGGACTGGTTTATATCAGACAGGAGGGGATTGGTGTCAGTGACTGTGGGACTGGTTTATATCAGACAGGAGGAGATTGGTGTCTGTGACTGTGGGACTGGTTTATAGCAGACAGGAGGGGATTGGTGTCAGTGACTGTGGGACTGGTTTATATCAGACAGGAGGGGATTGGTGTCAGTGACTGTGGGACTGGTTGATATCAGACAGGAGGGGATTGGTGTCAGTGACTGTGGGGCTGGTTTATATCAGACAGGAGGGGATTGGTGTTAGTGACTGTGGGGCTGGTTTATATCAGACAGGAGGAGATTGGTGTCTGTGACTGTGGGACTGGTTTATAGCAGACAGGAGGGGATTGGTGTCAGTGACTGTGGGACTGGTTTATATCAGACAGGAGGGGATTGGTGTTAGTGACTGTGGGACTGGTTTATATCAGACAGGGGGAGATTGGTGTCAGTGACTGTGGGGCTGGTTTATATCAGACAGGAGGAGATTGGTGTCTGTGACTGTGGGACTGGTTTATAGCAGACAGGAGGGGATTGGTGTCAGTGACTGTGGGACTGGTTTATATCAGACAGGGGGAGATTGGTGTCAGTGACTGTGGGGCTGGTTTATATCAGACAGGAGGAGATTGGTGTCTGTGACTGTGGGACTGGTTTATAGCAGACAGGAGGGGATTGGTGTCAGTGACTGTGGGACTGGTTTATATCAGACAGGAGGGGATTGGTGTCAGTGACTGTGGGACTGGTTTATATCAGACAGGAGGGGATTGGTGTTAGTGACTGTGGGGCTGGTTTATATCAGACAGGAGGGGATTGGTGTCAGTGACTGTGGGGCTGGTTTATATCAGACAGGAGGGGATTGGTGTTAGTGACTGTGGGACTGGTTTATATCAGACAGGAGGGGATTGGTGTCAGTGACTGTGGGGCTGATTTATGTCAGACAGGGGGAGATTGGCGTCAGTGACTGTGGGACTGGTTTATATCAGACAGGGGGAGATTGGCGTCAGTGACTGTGGGGCTGGTTTATATCAGACAGGGAGAGATTGGTGTCAGTGACTGTGGGGCTGGTTTATATCAGACAGGAGGGAATTGGTGTCAGTGACTGTGGGACTGGTTTATATCAGACAGGGGGAGATTGGTGTCAGTGACTGTGGGGCTGGTTTATATCAGACAGGAGGGGATTGGTGTCAGTGACTGTGGGTCTGGTTTATATCAGACAGGAGGGGATTGGTGTCAGTGACTGTGGGACTGGTTTATATCAGACAGGGGGAGATTGGTGTCAGTGACTGTGGGGCAGGTTTATGTCAGACAGGAGGGGATTGGTGTCAGTGATTGTGGGGCTGGTTTATATCAGACAGGGGGAGATTGGTGTCAGTGACTGTGGGGCTGGTGTATATCAGACAGGAGGGGATTGGTGTCAGTGACTGTGGGACTGGTTTATATCAGACAGGGGGAGATTGGTGTAAATGACTGTGGGGCTGGTTTACATCAGACAGGAGGGGATTGGTGTCAGTGACTGTGGGGCTGGTTTATATCAGACAGGGGCAGATTGGCGTCGCTGACTGTGGGGCTGGTTTATATCAGACAGGGGGAGATTGGTGTCAGTGACTATGGGGCTGTTATATCAGACAAGAGGGGATTGGTGTCAGTGACTGTGGGGCTGGTTTACATCCGACAGGAGGGAATTGGTGTCAGTGACTGTGGGACTGGTTTATATCAGACAGGGGGAGATTGGTGTCAATGACTGTGGGGCTGGTTCACATCAGACAGGAGGGGATTGGTGTCAGTGACTGTGTGGCTGGTTTACATCAGACAGGAGGGGATTGGTGTCAGTGACTGTGGGGCTGGTTGAAATCAGATAGGGGCAGATTGGCGTCAGTGACTGTGTGGCTGGTCTATATCAGACAGGGGCAGATTGGCGTCAGTGACTGTGGGACTGGTTTATATCAGACAGGAGGGGATTGGTGTCAGGGACTGTGGGTCTGGTTTATATCAGACAGGGAGAGATTGGTGTCAGTGACTGTGGGGCTGGTTTATGTCAGACAGGAGGGGATTGGTGTCAGTGACTGTGGGGCTGGTTTATATCAGACAGGAGGGCATTGGAGTCAGGGACTGTGGGTCTGGTTTATATCAGACAGGGAGAGATTGGTGTCAGTGACTGTGGGGCTGGTTTATGTCAGACAGGAGGGGATTGGTGTCAGTGACTGTGGGACTGGTTTATATCAGACAGGGGGAGATTGGTGTCAGGGACTGTGGGGCTGGTATATATCAGACAGGGGGAGATTGGTGTCAGTGACTGTGGGACTGGTTGATATCAGACAGGAGGGGATTGGTGTCAGTGACTGTGGGGCTGGTTTATATCAGACAGGAGGGGATTGGTGTCAGTGACTGTGGGACTGGTTTGTATCAGACATGGGGAGATTGGTGTCAGTGACTGTGGGGCTGGTTGATATCAGACAGGAGGGGATTGGTGTCAGTGACTGTGGGGCTGGTTTATATCAGACAGGAGGGGATTGGTGTCAGTTATTTTGGGGCTGGTGTATATCAGACTGGGGGAGATTGGTGTCAGTGACTGTGGGGCTGGTGTATATCCGACAGGAGGGGATTGGTGTCAGGGACTGTGGGGCCGGTTTATATCAGACAGGGGGAGATTGGTGTCAGTGACTGTGGGGCTGGTTTTATATCAGATAGGGGGAGATTGGTGTCAGTGACTGTGAGGCTGGTTTATATCAGACAGGGGGAGATTGGTGTCAGTGACTGTGGGGCCGGTTTATATCAGACAGGAGGGGATTGGTGTCAGTGACTGTGGTGCCAGTTTATATCAGACAGGAGGGGATTGGTGTCAGTGACTGTGGGGCTGGTTAACATCAGACAGGAGGGGATTGGTGTCTGTGACTGGGGCTGGTTTATATTAGACAGGAGGGGATTTGTGTCAGTGACTGTGGGACTGGTTTATATCAGACAGGGGGAGATTGGTGTCTGTGACTGTAGGACTGGTTTATATCAGACAGGAGTGGATTGGTGTCAGTGACTGTTGGGCTGGTGTGTATCAGACAGGAGGAGATTGGTGTCAGTGACTGTGGGGCTGGTTTATATCAGACAGGAGGAGATTGGTGTCAGTGACTGTGGGACTGGTTTATATCAGACAGGAGGGGATTGGTGTCAGTGACTGTGGGGCTGGTTTATATCAGACAGGAGGAGATTGGTGTCAGTGACTGTGGGACTGGTTTATATCAGACAGGAGGGGATTGGTGTCAGTGACTGTGGGGCTGGTTTATATCAGACAGGGGGAGATTGGTGTCAGTGACTGTGGGGCTGGTGTGTATCAGACAGGGGGAGATTGGTGTCAGTGAGTGTGGGGCTGGTTTATATCAGACAGGAGGAGATTGGTGTCTGTGACTGTAGGACTGGTTTATATCAGACAGGAGGGAATTGGTGTCAGTGACTGTGGGACTGGTTTATATCAGACAGGACGGGATTGGTGTAAGTGACTGTGGGGCTGGTTTATATCAGACAGGGGGAGATTGGTGACAGTGACTGTGGGACTGGTTTATATCAGACAGGAGGAGATTGGTGTCAGTGACTGTGGGACTGGTTTATATCAGACAGGAGGGGATTGGTGTCAGTGACTGTGGGGCTGGTTTATATCAGACAGGGGGAGATTGGTGACAGTGACTGTGGGACTGGTTTATATCAGACAGGGGGAGATTGGTGTCAGTGACTGTGGGGCTGGTTTATGTCAGACAGGAGGGGATTGGTGTCAGTGACTGTGGGACTGGTTTATATCAGACAGGAGGGGATTGGTGTCAGTGACTGTGGGGCTGCTTTATGTCAGACAGGAGGGGATTGGTGTCAGTGACTGTGGGGCTGGTTTATATTAGACAGGAGGGGATTGGTGTCAGTGATTGTGGGGCTGGTTTATATCAGACAGGGGGAGATTGGTGTCAGTGACTGTGGGGCTGGTGTATATCAGACAGGAGGGGATTGGTGTCAGTGACTGTGGGACTGGTTTATATCAGACAGGGGGAGATTGGTGTAAATGACTGTGGGGCTGGTTTACATCAGACAGGAGGGGATTGGTGTCAGTGACTGTGGGGCTGGTTTATATCAGACAGGGGCAGATTGGCGTCGGTGACTGTGGGGCTGGTTTATATCAGACAGGGGGAGATTGGTGTCAGTGACTATGGGGCTGTTATATCAGACAAGAGGGGATTGGTGTCAGTGACTGTGGGGCTGGTTTACATCCGACAGGAGGGAATTGGTGTCAGTGACTGTGGGACTGGTTTATATCAGACAGGGGGAGATTGGTGTCAATGACTGTGGGGCTGGTTCACATCAGACAGGAGGGGATTGGTGTCAGTGACTGTGTGGCTGGTTTACATCAGACAGGAGGGGATTGGTGTCAGTGACTGTGGGGCTGGTTCAAATCAGATAGGGGCAGATTGGCGTCAGTGACTGTGTGGCTGATCTATATCAGACAGGGGCAGATTGGCGTCAGTGACTGTGGGACTGGTTTATATCAGACAGGGGGAGATTGGTGTCAGTGACTGTGGGGCTGGTTTATATCAGACAGGTGGGCATTGGAGTCAGGGACTGTGGGTCTGGTTTATATCAGACAGGGGGAGATTGGTGTCAGTGACTGTGGGGCTGGTTTATGTCAGACAGGAGGGGATTGGTGTCAGTGACTGTGGGACTGGTTTATATCAGACAGGGGGAGATTGGTGTCAGGGACTGTGGGGCTGGTATATATCAGACAGGGGGAGATTGGTGTCAGTGACTGTGGGACTGGTTGATATCAGACAGGAGGGGATTGGTGTCAGTGACTGTGGGGCTGGTTTATATCAGACAGGAGGGGATTGGTGTCAGTGACTGTGGGACTGGTGTATATCAGACTGGGGGAGATTGGTGTCAGTGACTGTGGGGCTGGTGTATATCCGACAGGAGGGGATTGGTGTCAGGGACTGTGGGGCCGGTTTATATCAGACAGGGGGAGATTGGTGTCAGTGACTGTGGGGCTGGTTTTATATCAGATAGGGGGAGATTGGTGTCAGTGACTGTGGGGCCGGTTTATATCAGACACGAGGGGATTGGTGTCAGTGACTGTGGTGCCAGTTTATATCAGACAGGAGGGGATTGGTGTCAGTGACTGTGGGGCTGGTTAACATCAGACAGGAGGGGATTGGTGTCTGTGACTGGGGCTGGTTTATATTAGACAGGAGGGGATTTGTGTCAGTGACTGTGGGACTGATTTATATCAGACAGGGGGAGATTGGTGTCTGTGACTGTAGGACTGGTTTATATCAGACAGGAGTGGATTGGTGTCAGTGACTGTTGGGCTGGTGTATATCAGACAGGGGGAGATTGGTGTCAGTGACTGTGGGACCGATTTATATCGGACCGGGGGAGATTGGTGTCAGTGACTGTGGGGCTGGTGTGTATCAGACAGGGGGAGATTGGTGTCAGTGAGTGTGGGGCTGGTTTATATCAGACAGGAGGAGATGGGTGTCTGTGACTGTAGGACTGGTTTATATCAGACAGGAGGGAATTGGTGTCAGTGACTGTGGGACTGGTTTATATCAGACAGGAGTGGATTGGTGTAAGTGACTGTGGGGCTGGTTTATATCAGACAGGGGGAGATTGGTGACAGTGACTGTGGGACTGGTTTATATCAGACAGGAGGAGATTGGTGTCAGTGACTGTGGGACTGGTTTATATCAGACAGGAGGGGATTGGTGTCAGTGACTGTGGGGCTGGTTTATATCAGACAGGGGGAGATTGGTGACAGTGACTGTGGGACTGGTTTATATCAGACAGGGGGAGATTGGTGTCAGTGACTGTGGGGCTGGTTTATATCAGACAGGAGGAGATTGGTGTCAGTGACTGTGGGACTGGTTTATATCAGACAGGAGGGGATTGGTGTCTGTGACTGTGGGACTGGTTTATATCAGACAGGAGCAGATTGGTGTCAGTGACTGTGGAGCTGGTTTATATCAGACAGGGGGAGATTGGTGTCAGTGACTGTGGGGCTGGTTTATGTCAGACAGGAGGGGATTGGTGTCAGTGACTGTGGGACTGGTTTATATCAGACAGGAGGGGATTGGTGTCAGTGACTGTGGGACTGGTTTATATCAGACAGGAGGGGATTGGTGTCAGTGACTGTGGGACTGGTTTATATCAGACAGGAGTTGATTGGTGTTAGTGACTGTGGGGCTGGTTTATATCAGACAGGAGGGGATTGGTGTCAGTGACTGTGGGACTTTTATGTCAGACAGGAGCGGATTGGTGTCAGTGACTGTGGAGCTGGTGTATATCAGACAGGGGGAGATTGGTGTCAGTGACTGTGGGGCTGGTTTATGTCAGACAGGAGGGGAATGGTGTCAGTGACTGTGGGGCTGGTTTATATCAGACAGGAGGGGATTGGTGTCAGTGACTGTGGGACTGGTTTATATCAGACAGGAGGGGATTGGTGTCAGTGACTGTGGTGCTAGTTTATATTAGACAGGAGGGGATTGGTGTCACTGACTGTGGAGCTGCCTTATATCAGACAGGGGGAGATTAGTGTCATTGTTGTGGTGCTGGTTTATATCAGACAGGAGGGGATTGGTGTCAGTGATTGTGGGGCTGGTGTATATCAGACAGGAGTGGATTGGTGTCAGTGACTGTGGGGCTGGTTTATATCAGACAGGAGGGGATTGGTGTCAGTGACTGTAGGACTGGTATATATCAGACGGGGGAGATTGGTGTCAGTGACTGTGGGGCTGGTTTATATCAGATAAGAGGGGATTGGTGTCAGTGACTGTGGGGCTGGTTTACATCAGACAGGAGGGGATTGGTGTCAGTGACTGTGGGACTGGTTTATATCAGACAGGGGGAGATTGGTGTCAGTGACTGTGGGGCTGGTTTACATCAGACAGGAGGGGATTGGTGTCTGTGACTGTGGGGCTGGTTTATATTAGACAGGAGGGGATTTGTGTCAGTGACTGTGGGACTGGTTTATATCAGACAGGGGGAGATTGGTGTCTGTGACTGTAGGACTGGTTTATATCAGACAGGAGGGGATTGGTGTCAGTGACTGTTGGGCTGGTGTGTATCAGACAGGAGGAGATTGGTGTAAGTGACTGTGGGGCTGGTTTATATCAGACAGGGGGAGATTGGTGTCAGTGACTGTGGGACTGGATTATATCAGACAGGAGGGGATTGGTGTTAGTGACTGGGGGACTGGTTTATATCGGACCGGGGGAGATTGGTGTCAGTGACTGTGGGGCTGGTGTGTATCAGACAGGGGGAGATTGGTGTCAGTGAGTGTGGGGCTGGTTTATATCAGACAGGAGGAGATTGGTGTCTGTGACTGTGGGACTGGTTTACATCCGACAGGAGGGAATTGGTGTCAGTGACTGTGGGGCTGGTTTATATCAGACAGGGGGAGATTGGTGTCAATGACTGTGGGGCTGGTTCACATCAGACAGGAGGGGATTGGTGTCAGTGACTGTGTGGCTGGTTTACATCAGACAGGAGGGGATTGGTGTCAGTGACTGTGGGGCTGGTTGAAATCAGATAGGGGCAGATTGCCGTCAGTGACTGTGTGGCTGGTCTATATCAGACAGGGGCAGATTGGCGTCAGTGACTGTGGGACTGGTTTATATCAGACAGGGGGAGATTGGTGTCAGTGACTGTGGGGCTGGTTTATATCAGACAGGAGGGCATTGGAGTCAGGGACTGTGGGTCTGGTTTATATCAGACAGGGAGAGATTGGTGTCAGTGACTGTGGGGCTGGTTTATGTCAGACAGGAGGGGATTGGTGTCAGTGACTGTGGGACTGGTTTATATCAGACAGGGGGAGATTGGTGTCAGGGACTGTGGGGCTGGTATATATCAGACAGGGGGAGATTGGTGTCAGTGACTGTGGGACTGGTTGATATCAGACAGGAGGGGATTGGTGTCAGTGACTGTGGGGCTGGTTTATATCAGACAGGAGGGGATTGGTGTCAGTGACTGTGGGACCGGTTTGTATCAGACATGGGGAGATTGGTGTCAGTGACTGTGGGGCTGGTTGATATCAGACAGGAGGGGATTGGTGTCAGTGACTGTGGGGCTGGTTTATATCAGACAGGAGGGGATTGGTGTCAGTTATTTTGGGGCTGGTGTATATCAGACTGGGGGAGATTGGTGTCAGTGACTGTGGGGCTGGTGTATATCCGACAGGAGGGGATTGGTGTCAGGGACTGTGGGGCCGGTTTATATCAGACAGGGGGAGATTGGTGTCAGTGACTGTGGGGCTGGTTTTATATCAGATAGGGGGAGATTGGTGTCAGTGACTGTGAGGCTGGTTTATATCAGACAGGGGGAGATTGGTGTCAGTGACTGTGGGGCCGGTTTATATCAGACAGGAGGGGATTGGTGTCAGTGACTGTGGTGCCAGTTTATATCAGACAGGAGGGGATTGGTGTCAGTGACTGTGGGGCTGGTTAACATCAGACAGGAGGGGATTGGTGTCTGTGACTGGGGCTGGTTTATATTAGACAGGAGGGGATTTGTGTCAGTGACTGTGGGACTGGTTTATATCAGACAGGGGGAGATTGGTGTCTGTGACTGTAGGACTGGTTTATATCAGACAGGAGTGGATTGGTGTCAGTGACTGTTGGGCTGGTGTGTATCAGACAGGAGGAGATTGGTGTCAGTGACTGTGGGGCTGGTTTATATCAGACAGGGGGAGATTGGTGTCAGTGACTGTGGGACTGGATTATATCAGACAGGAGGGAATTGGTGTTAGTGACTGTGGGACTGGTTTATATCGGACCGGGGGAGATTGGTGTCAGTGACTGTGGGGCTGGTGTGTATCAGACAGGGGGAGATTGGTGTCAGTGAGTGTGGGGCTGGTTTATATCAGACAGGAGGAGATTGGTGTCTGTGACTGTAGGACTGGTTTATATCAGACAGGAGGGAATTGGTGTCAGTGACTGTGGGACTGGTTGATATCAGACAGGAGGGGATTGGTGTAAGTGACTGTGGGGCTGGTTTATATCAGACAGGGGGAGATTGGTGACAGTGACTGTGGGACTGGTTTATATCAGACAGGAGGAGATTGGTGTCAGTGACTGTGGCACTGGTTTATATCAGACAGGAGGGGATTGGTGTCAGTGACTGTGGGGCTGGTTTATATCAGACAGGGGGAGATTGGTGACAGTGACTGTGGGACTGGTTTATATCAGACAGGGGGAGATTGGTGTCAGTGACTGTGGGGCTGGTTTATGTCAGACAGGAGGGGATTGGTGTCAGTGACTGTGGGACTGGTTTATATCAGACAGGAGGGGATTGGTGTCAGTGACTGTGGGGCTGCTTTATGTCAGACAGGAGGGGATTGGTGTCAGTGACTGTGGGGCTGGTTTATATTAGACAGGAGGGGATTGGTGTCAGTGATTGTGGGGCTGGTTTATATCAGACAGGGGGAGATTGGTGTCAGTGACTGTGGGGCTGGTGTATATCAGACAGGAGGGGATTGGTGTCAGTGACTGTGGGACTGGTTTATATCAGACAGGGGGAGATTGGTGTAAATGACTGTGGGGCTGGTTTACATCAGACAGGAGGGGATTGGTGTCAGTGACTGTGGGGCTGGTTTATATCAGACAGGGGCAGATTGGCGTCGGTGACTGTGGGGCTGGTTTATATCAGACAGGGGGAGATTGGTGTCAGTGACTATGGGGCTGTTATATCAGACAAGAGGGGATTGGTGTCAGTGACTGTGGGGCTGGTTTACATCCGACAGGAGGGAATTGGTGTCAGTGACTGTGGGACTGGTTTATATCAGACAGGGGGAGATTGGTGTCAATGACTGTGGGGCTGGTTCACATCAGACAGGAGGGGATTGGTGTCAGTGACTGTGTGGCTGGTTTACATCAGACAGGAGGGGATTGGTGTCAGTGACTGTGGGGCTGGTTGAAATCAGATAGGGGCAGATTGGCGTCAGTGACTGTGTGGCTGGTCTATATCAGACAGGGGCAGATTGGCGTCAGTGACTGTGGGACTGGTTTATATCAGACAGGGGGAGATTGGTGTCAGTGACTGTGTGGCTGGTTTATATCAGACAGGGGCAGATTGGCGTCAGTGACTGTGGGACTGGTTTATATCAGACAGGGGGAGATTGGTGTCAGTGACTGTGGGGCTGGTTTATATCAGACAGGTGGGCATTGGAGTCAGGGACTGTGGGTCTGGTTTATATCAGACAGGGGGAGATTGGTGTCAGTGACTGTGGGGCTGGTTTATGTCAGACAGGAGGGGATTGGTGTCAGTGACTGTGGGACTGGTTTATATCAGACAGGGGGAGATTGGTGTCAGGGACTGTGGGGCTGGTATATATCAGACAGGGGGAGATTGGTGTCAGTGACTGTGGGACTGGTTGATATCAGACAGGAGGGGATTGGTGTCAGTGACTGTGTGGCTGGTTTATATCAGACAGGAGGGGATTGGTGTCAGTGACTGTGGGGCTGGTTTATATCAGACAGGAGGGGATTGGTGTCAGTGACTGTGGGACTGGTGTATATCAGACTGGGGGAGATTGGTGTCAGTGACTGTGGGGCTGGTGTATATCCGACAGGAGGGGATTGGTGTCAGGGACTGTGGGGCCGGTTTATATCAGACAGGGGGAGATTGGTGTCAGTGACTGTGGGGCTGGTTTTATATCAGATTGGGGGAGATTGGTGTCAGTGACTGTGAGGCTGGTTTATATCAGACAGGGGGAGATTGGTGTCAGTGACTGTGGGGCCGGTTTATATCAGACACGAGGGGATTGGTGTCAGTGACTGTGGTGCCAGTTTATATCAGACAGGAGGGGATTGGTGTCAGTGACTGTGGGGCTGGTTAACATCAGACAGGAGGGGATTGGTGTCTGTGACTGGGGCTGGTTTATATTAGACAGGAGGGGATTTGTGTCAGTGACTGTGGGACTGATTTATATCAGACAGGGGGAGATTGGTGTCTGTGACTGTAGGACTGGTTTATATCAGACAGGAGTGGATTGGTGTCAGTGACTGTTGGGCTGGTGTGTATCAGACAGGAGGAGATTGGTGTCAGTGACTGTGGGGCTGGTTTATATCAGACAGGGGGAGATTGGTGTCAGTGACTGTGGGACTGGATTATATCAGACAGGAGGGAATTGGTGTTAGTGACTGTGGGACTGGTTTATATCGGACCGGGGGAGATTGGTGTCAGTGACTGTGGGGCTGGTGTGTATCAGACAGGGGGAGATTGGTGTCAGTGAGTGTGGGGCTGGTTTATATCAGACAGGAGGAGATGGGTGTCTGTGACTGTAGGACTGGTTTATATCAGACAGGAGGGAATTGGTGTCAGTGACTGTGGGACTGGTTTATATCAGACAGGAGGGGATTGGTGTAAGTGACTGTGGGGCTGGTTTATATCAGACAGGGGGAGATTGGTGACAGTGACTGTGGGACTGGTTTATATCAGACAGGAGGAGATTGGTGTCAGTGACTGTGGGACTGGTTTATATCAGACAGGAGGGGATTGGTGTCAGTGACTGTGGGGCTGGTTTATATCAGACAGGGGGAGATTGGTGACAGTGACTGTGGGACTGGTTTATATCAGACAGGAGCAGATTGGTGTCAGTGACTGTGGAGCTGGTTAAGATCAGACAGGGGGAGATTGGTGTCAGTGACTGTGGGGCTGGTTTATGTCAGACAGGAGGGGATTGGTGTCAGTGACTGTGGGACTGGTTTATATCAGACAGGAGGGGATTGGTGTCAGTGACTGTGGGACTGGTTTATATCAGACAGGAGGGGATTGGTGTCAGTGACTGTGGGACTGGTTTATATCAGACAGGAGTTGATTGGTGTTAGTGACTGTGGGGCTGGTTTATATCAGACAGGAGGGGATTGGTGTCAGTGACTGTGGGACTTTTATGTCAGACAGGAGCGGATTGGTGTCAGTGACTGTGGAGCTGGTGTATATCAGACAGGGGGAGATTGGTGTCAGTGACTGTGGGGCTGGTTTATGTCAGACAGGAGGGGATTGGTGTCAGTGACTGTGGGGCTGGTTTATATCAGACAGGAGGGGATTGGTGTCAGTGACTGTGGGACTGGTTTATATCAGACAGGAGGGGATTGGTGTCAGTGACTGTGGTGCTAGTTTATATTAGACAGGAGGGGATTGGTGTCACTGACTGTGGAGCTGCCTTATATCAGACAGGGGGAGATTAGTGTCATTGTTGTGGTGCTGGTTTATATCAGACAGGAGGGGATTGGTGTCAGTGATTGTGGGGCTGGTGTATATCAGACAGGAGTGGATTGGTGTCAGTGACTGTGGGGCTGGTTTATATCAGACAGGAGGGGATTGGTGTCAGTGACTGTAGGACTGGTATATATCAGACGGGGGAGATTGGTGTCAGTGACTGTGGGGCTGGTTTATATCAGATAAGAGGGGATTGGTGTCAGTGACTGTGGGGCTGGTTTACATCAGACAGGAGGGGATTGGTGTCAGTGACTGTGGGACTGGTTTACATCAGACAGGGGGAGATTGGTGTCAGTGACTGTGGGGCTGGTTTACATCAGACAGGAGGGGATTGGTGTCTGTGACTGTGGGGCTGGTTTATATTAGACAGGAGGGGATTTGTGTCAGTGACTGTGGGACTGGTTTATATCAGACAGGGGGAGATTGGTGTCTGTGACTGTAGGACTGGTTTATATCAGACAGGAGGGGATTGGTGTCAGTGACTGTTGGGCTGGTGTGTATCAGACAGGAGGAGATTGGTGTAAGTGACTGTGGGGCTGGTTTATATCAGACAGGGGGAGATTGGTGTCAGTGACTGTGGGACTGGATTATATCAGACAGGAGGGAATTGGTGTTAGTGACTGTGGGACTGGTTTATATCGGACCGGGGGAGATTGGTGTCAGTGACTGTGGGGCTGGTGTGTATCAGACAGGGGGAGATTGGTGTCAGTGAGTGTGGGGCTGGTTTATATCAGACAGGAGGAGATTGGTGTCTGTGACTGTAGGACTGGTTTATATCAGACAGGAGGGAATTGGTGTCAGTGACTGTGGGACTGGTTTATATCAGACAGGAGGGGATTGGTGTAAGTGACTGTGGGGCTGGTTTATATCAGACAGGGGGAGATTGGTGACAGTGACTGTGGGACTGGTTTATATCAGACAGGAGGAGATTGGTGACAGTGACTGTGGGACTGGTTTATATCAGACAGGAGGAGATTGGTGTCAGTGACTGTGGGACTGGTTTATATCAGACAGGAGGGGATTGGTGTCAGTGACTGTGGGGCTGGTTTATATCAGACAGGGGGAGATTGGTGACAGTGACTGTGGGACTGGTTTATATCAGACAGGAGCAGATTGGTGTCAGTGACTGTGGAGCTGGTTAAGATCAGACAGGGGGAGATTGGTGTCAGTGACTGTGGGGCTGGTTTATGTCAGACAGGAGGGGATTGGTGTCAGTGACTGTGGGACTGGTTTATATCAGACAGGAGGGGATTGGTGTCAGTGACTGTGGGACTGGTTTATATCAGACAGGAGGGGATTGGTGTCAGTGACTGTGGGACTGGTTTATATCAGACAGGAGGGGATTGGTGTCAGTGACTGTGGGACTTTTATGTCAGACAGGAGCGGATTGGTGTCAGTGACTGTGGAGCTGGTGTATATCAGACAGGGGGAGATTGGTGTCAGTGACTGTGGGGCTGGTTTATGTCAGACAGGAGGGGATTGGTGTCAGTGACTGTGGGGCTGGTTTATATCAGACAGGAGGGGATTGGTGTCAGTGACTGTGGGACTGGTTTATATCAGACAGGAGGGGATTGGTGTCAGTGACTGTGGTGCTAGTTTATATTAGACAGGAGGGGATTGGTGTCACTGACTGTGGAGCTGCCTTATATCAGACAGGGGGAGATTAGTGTCATTGTTGTGGTGCTGGTTTATATCAGACAGGAGGGGATTGGTGTCAGTGATTGTGGGGCTGGTGTATATCAGACAGGAGTGGATTGGTGTCAGTGACTGTGGGGCTGGTTTATATCAGACAGGAGGGGATTGGTGTCAGTGACTGTAGGACTGGTATATATCAGACGGGGGAGATTGGTGTCAGTGACTGTGGGGCTGGTTTATATCAGATAAGAGGGGATTGGTGTCAGTGACTGTGGGGCTGGTTTACATCAGACAGGAGGGGATTGGTGTCAGTGACTGTGGGACTGGTTTACATCAGACAGGGGGAGATTGGTGTCAGTGACTGTGGGGCTGGTTTACATCAGACAGGAGGGGATTGGTGTCTGTGACTGTGGGGCTGGTTTATATTAGACAGGAGGGGATTTGTGTCAGTGACTGTGGGACTGGTTTATATCAGACAGGGGGAGATTGGTGTCTGTGACTGTAGGACTGGTTTATATCAGACAGGAGGGGATTGGTGTCAGTGACTGTTGGGCTGGTGTGTATCAGACAGGAGGAGATTGGTGTAAGTGACTGTGGGGCTGGTTTATATCAGACAGGGGGAGATTGGTGTCAGTGAGTGTGGGGCTGGTGTGTAACAGACAGGAGGAGATTGGTGTCTGTGACTGTAGGACTGGTTTATATCAGACAGGGGGAGATTGGTGTCAGTGAGTGTGGGGCTGGTTTATATCAGACAGGAGGAGATTGGTGTCTGTGACTGTAGGACTGGTTTATATCAGACAGGAGGGAATTGGTGTCAGTGACTGTGGGACTGGTTTATATCAGACAGGAGGGGATTGGTGTAAGTGACTGTGGGGCTGGTTTATATCAGACAGGGGGAGATTGGTGACAGTGACTGTGGGACTGGTTTATATCAGACAGGAGGAGATTGGTGTCAGTGACTGTGGCACTGGTTTATATCAGACAGGAGGGGATTGGTGTCAGTGACTGTGGGGCTGGTTTATATCAGACAGGGGGAGATTGGTGACAGTGACTGTGGGACTGGTTTATATCAGACAGGGGGAGATTGGTGTCAGTGACTGTGGGGCTGGTTTATGTCAGACAGGAGGGGATTGGTGTCAGTGACTGTGGGACTGGTTTATATCAGACAGGAGGGGATTGGTGTCAGTGACTGTGGGGCTGCTTTATGTCAGACAGGAGGGGATTGGTGTCAGTGACTGTGGGGCTGGTTTATATTAGACAGGAGGGGATTGGTGTCAGTGATTGTGGGGCTGGTTTATATCAGACAGGGGGAGATTGGTGTCAGTGACTGTGGGGCTGGTGTATATCAGACAGGAGGGGATTGGTGTCAGTGACTGTGGGACTGGTTTATATCAGACAGGGGGAGATTGGTGTAAATGACTGTGGGGCTGGTTTACATCAGACAGGAGGGGATTGGTGTCAGTGACTGTGGGGCTGGTTTATATCAGACAGGGGCAGATTGGCGTCGGTGACTGTGGGGCTGGTTTATATCAGACAGGGGGAGATTGGTGTCAGTGACTATGGGGCTGTTATATCAGACAAGAGGGGATTGGTGTCAGTGACTGTGGGGCTGGTTTACATCCGACAGGAGGGAATTGGTGTCAGTGACTGTGGGACTGGTTTATATCAGACAGGGGGAGATTGGTGTCAATGACTGTGGGGCTGGTTCACATCAGACAGGAGGGGATTGGTGTCAGTGACTGTGTGGCTGGTTTACATCAGACAGGAGGGGATTGGTGTCAGTGACTGTGGGGCTGGTTCAAATCAGATAGGGGCAGATTGGCGTCAGTGACTGTGTGGCTGGTTTATATCAGACAGGTGGGCATTGGAGTCAGGGACTGTGGGTCTGGTTTATATCAGACAGGGGGAGATTGGTGTCAGTGACTGTGGGGCTGGTTTATGTCAGACAGGAGGGGATTGGTGTCAGTGACTGTGGGACTGGTTTATATCAGACAGGGGGAGATTGGTGTCAGGGACTGTGGGGCTGGTATATATCAGACAGGGGGAGATTGGTGTCAGTGACTGTGGGACTGGTTGATATCAGACAGGAGGGGATTGGTGTCAGTGACTGTGTGGCTGGTTTATATCAGACAGGAGGGGATTGGTGTCAGTGACTGTGGTGCCAGTTTATATCAGACAGGAGGGGATTGGTGTCAGTGACTGTGGGGCTGGTTAACATCAGACAGGAGGGGATTGGTGTCTGTGACTGGGGCTGGTTTATATTAGACAGGAGGGGATTTGTGTCAGTGACTGTGGGACTGATTTATATCAGACAGGGGGAGATTGGTGTCTGTGACTGTAGGACTGGTTTATATCAGACAGGAGTGGATTGGTGTCAGTGACTGTTGGGCTGGTGTGTATCAGACAGGAGGAGATTGGTGTCAGTGACTGTGGGGCTGGTTTATATCAGACAGGGGGAGATTGGTGTCAGTGACTGTGGGACTGGATTATATCAGACAGGAGGGAATTGGTGTTAGTGACTGTGGGACTGGTTTATATCGGACCGGGGGAGATTGGTGTCAGTGACTGTGGGGCTGGTGTGTATCAGACAGTGGGAGATTGGTGTCAGTGAGTGTGGGGCTGGTTTATATCAGACAGGAGGAGATGGGTGTCTGTGACTGTAGGACTGGTTTATATCAGACAGGAGGGAATTGGTGTCAGTTACTGTGGGACTGGTTTATATCAGACAGGAGGGGATTGGTGTAAGTGACTGTGGGGCTGGTTTATATCAGACAGGGGGAGATTGGTGACAGTGACTGTGGGACTGGTTTATATCAGACAGGAGGAGATTGGTGTCAGTGACTGTGGGACTGGTTTATATCAGACAGGAGGGGATTGGTGTCAGTGACTGTGGGGCTGGTTTATATCAGACAGGGGGAGATTGGTGACAGTGACTGTGGGACTGGTTTATATCAGACAGGAGCAGATTGGTGTCAGTGACTGTGGAGCTGGTTAAGATCAGACAGGGGGAGATTGGTGTCAGTGACTGTGGGGCTGGTTTATATCAGACAGGAGGGGATTGGTGTCAGTGACTGTGGGACTGGTTTATATCAGACAGGAGGGGATTGGTGTCAGTGACTGTGGGACTGGTTTATATCAGACAGGAGTTGATTGGTGTTAGTGACTGTGGGGCTGGTTTATATCAGACAGGAGGGGATTGGTGTCAGTGACTGTGGGACTTTTATGTCAGACAGGAGCGGATTGGTGTCAGTGACTGTGGAGCTGGTGTATATCAGACAGGGGGAGATTGGTGTCAGTGACTGTGGGGCTGGTTTATGTCAGACAGGAGGGGATTGGTGTCAGTGACTGTGGGGCTGGTTTATATCAGACAGGAGGGGATTGGTGTCAGTGACTGTGGGACTGGTTTATATCAGACAGGAGGGGATTGGTGTCAGTGACTGTGGTGCTAGTTTATATTAGACAGGAGGGGATTGGTGTCACTGACTGTGGAGCTGCCTTATATCAGACAGGGGGAGATTAGTGTCATTGTTGTGGTGCTGGTTTATATCAGACAGGAGGGGATTGGTGTCAGTGATTGTGGGGCTGGTGTATATCAGACAGGAGTGGATTGGTGTCAGTGACTGTGGGGCTGGTTTATATCAGACAGGAGGGGATTGGTGTCAGTGACTGTAGGACTGGTATATATCAGACGGGGGAGATTGGTGTCAGTGACTGTGGGGCTGGTTTATATCAGATAAGAGGGGATTGGTGTCAGTGACTGTGGGGCTGGTTTACATCAGACAGGAGGGGATTGGTGTCAGTGACTGTGGGACTGGTTTACATCAGACAGGGGGAGATTGGTGTCAGTGACTGTGGGGCTGGTTTACATCAGACAGGAGGGGATTGGTGTCTGTGACTGTGGGGCTGGTTTATATTAGACAGGAGGGGATTTGTGTCAGTGACTGTGGGACTGGTTTATATCAGACAGGGGGAGATTGGTGTCTGTGACTGTAGGACTGGTTTATATCAGACAGGAGGGGATTGGTGTCAGTGACTGTTGGGCTGGTGTGTATCAGACAGGAGGAGATTGGTGTAAGTGACTGTGGGGCTGGTTTATATCAGACAGGGGGAGATTGGTGTCAGTGACTGTGGGACTGGATTATATCAGACAGGAGGGGATTGGTGTTAGTGACTGGGGGACTGGTTTATATCGGACCGGGGGAGATTGGTGTCAGTGACTGTGGGGCTGGTGTGTATCAGACAGGGGGAGATTGGTGTCAGTGAGTGTGGGGCTGGTTTATATCAGACAGGAGGAGATTGGTGTCTGTGACTGTGGGACTGGTTTATATCAGACAGGAGGGGATTGGTGTCAGTGACTGTGGGACTGGTTTATATCAGACAGGAGGGGATTGGCGTCAGGGACTGTGGGTCTGGTTTATATCAGAAAGGGGGAGATTGGTGTCAGTGACTGTGGGGCTGGTTTATGTCAGACGGGGGAGATTGGTGTCAGTGACTGTGGGGCTGATTTATATCAGATAAGAGGGGATTGGTGTCAGTGACTGTGGGGCTGGTTTACATCAGACAGGAGGGGATTGGTGTCAGTGACTGTGGGACTGGTTTATATCAGACAGGGGGAGATTGGTGTCAGTGACTGTGGGGCTGGTTTACATCAGTCAGGAGGGGATTGGTGTCTGTGACTGTGGGGCTGGTTTATAATAGACAGGAGGGGATTTGTGTCAGTGACTGTGGGACTGGTTTATATCAGACAGGGGGAGATTGGTGTCTGTGACTGTAGGACTGGTTTATATCAGACAGGAGGGGATTGGTGTCAGTGACTGTTAGGCTGGTCTGTATCAGACAGGAGGAGATTGGTGTCAGTGACTGTGGGGCTGGTTTATATCAGACAGGGGGAGATTGGTGTCAGTGACTGTGGGACTGGATTATATCAGACAGGAGGGGATTGGTGTTAGTGACTGTGGGACTGGTTTATATCGGACCGGGGGAGATTGGTGTCAGTGACTGTGGGGCTGGTGTGTATCAGACAGGGGGAGATTGGTGTCAGTGAGTGTGGGGCTGGTTTATATCAGACAGGAGGAGATTGGTGTCTGTGACTGTGGTGCTAGTTTATATCAGACAGGAGGGGATTGGTGTCACTGACTGTGGAGCTGCCTTATATCAGACAGGGGGAGATTACTGTCATTGTTGTGGTGCTGGTTTATATCAGACAGGAGGGGATTGGTGTCAGTGATTGTGGGGCTGGTGTATATCAGACAGGAGGGGATTGGTGTCAGTGACTGTGGGGCTGGTTTACATCAGACAGGAGGGGATTGGTGTCAGTGACTGTGGGACTGGTTTATATCAGACAGGGGGAGATTGGCGTCAGTGACTGTGGGGCTGGTTTATATCAGCCAGAGAGAGATTGGTGTCAGTGACTGTGGGGCTGGTTTATATCAGACAGAAGGAGATTGGTGTCAGTGACTGTGGGACTCGTTTATATCAGACAGGAGGGGATTGGTGTCAGTGACTGAGGGACTGGTTTATATCAGACAGGAGGGGATTGGTGTCAGTGACTGTGGGACTGGTTTATATCAGACAGGAGGGGATTGGTGTCATTGACTGTGGGACTGGTTTATATCAGACAGGAGGGGATTGGTGTTAGTGACTGTGGGGCTGCTTTATATCAGACAGGGGGAGATTGCTGACAGTGACTGTGGGACTGGTTTATATCAGACGCGGGGAGATTGGTGTCAGTGACTGTTGGGCTGGTTTATGTCAGACAGGAGGGGATTGGTGTCAGTGACTGTGGAGCTGGTGTATATCAGACAGGGGGAGATTGGTGTTAGTGACTGTGGGGCTGGTTTATATCAGACAGGAGGGGATTGGTGTCAGTGACTGTGGGACTGGTTTATATCAGACAGGAGGGGATTGGTGTCAGTGACTGTGGGACTGGTTTATATCAGACAGGAGGGGATTGGTGTTAGTGACTGTGGGGCTGGTTTATATCAGACAGGGGGAGATTGGTGACAGTGACTGTGGGACTAGTTTATATCAGACACGGGGAGATTGGTGTCAGTGACTGTGGGGCTGGTTTATGTCAGACAGGAGGGGATTGGGGTCAGTGACTGTTGGGCTGGTTTATGTCAGACAGGAGGGGATTGGTGTCAGTGACTGTGGAGCTGGTGTATATCAGACAGGGGGAGATTGGTGTCAGTGACTGTGGGGCTGGTTTATATCAGACAGGAGGGGATTGGTGTCAGTGACTGTGGGACTGGTTTATATCAGACAGGAGGGGATTGGTGTCAGTGACTGTGGGACTGGTTTATATCAGACAGGAGGGGATTGCTGTTAGTGACTGTGGGGCTGGTTTATATCAGACAGGAGGGGATTGCTGTTAGTGACTGTGGGGCTGGTTTATATCAGACAGGGGGAGAATGGTGACAGTGACTGTGGGACTTTTATATCAGACAGGAGCGGATTGGTGTCAGTGACTGTGGAGCTGGTGTATATCAGACAGGGGGAGATTGGTGTCAGTGACTGTGGGGCTTGTTTATGTCAGACAGGAGGGGATAGGTGTCAGTGACTGTTGGGCTGGTTTATGTCAGACAGGAGGGGATTGGTGTCAGTGACTGTGGGACTGGTTTATGTCAGACAGGAGGGGATTGGTGTCACTGACTGTGGAGCTGCCTTATATCAGACAGGGGGAGATTAGTGTCATTGTTGTGGTGCTGGTTTATATCAGACAGGAGGGGATTGGTGTCAGTGATTGTGGGGCTGGTGTATATCAGACAGGAGGGGATTGGTGTCAGTGACTGTGGGGCTGGTTGACATCAGACAGGAGGGGATTGGTGTCAGTGACTGTGGGACTGGTTTATATCAGACAGGGGGAGATTGGCGTCAGTGAATGTGGGGCTGGTTTATATCAGCCAGAGAGAGATTGGTGTCAGTGACTGTGGGGCTGGTTTATATCCGACAGGAGGAGATTGGTGTCAGTGACTGTGGGGCTGGTTTATATCAGACAGGAGGGGATTGGTGTCAGTGACTGTGGGACTGGTTTATATCAGACAGGGGGAGATTGGTGTCAGTGACTGTGGGGCTGGTTTACATCAGACAGAGGGGATTGGTGTCAGTGATTGTGGGGCTGGTTTATATCTCACAGGAGGGGATTGGTGTCAGTGACTGTGGGATTGGTTTATATCAGACAGGGGGAGATTGGTGTCAGTGACTGTGGGGCTGGTTTACATCAGACAGGAGGGGATTGGTGTCTGTGACTGTGGGGCTTGTTTATATTAGACAGGAGGGGATTTGTGTCACTGACTGTGGGACTGGTTTATATCAGACAGGGGGAGATTGGTGTCTGTGACTGTAGGACTGGTTTATATCGGACCGGGGGAGATTGGTGTCAGTGACTGTGGGGCTGGTGTGTATCAGACAGGGGGAGATTGGTGTCTGTGACTGTGGGACTGGTTTATATCAGACAGGAGGGGATTGGTGTCAGTGACTGTGGGACTGGTTTATATCAGACAGGAGGGGATTGGTGTCAGTGACTGTGGGACTGGTTTATATCAGACAGGAGGGCATTGGTGTCAGTGACTGTGGGACTGGTTTATATCAGACAGGAGGGGATTGGTGAAAGTGACTGTGGGGCTGGTTTATATCAGACAGGGGGAGATTGGTGACAGTGACTGTGGGACTGGTTTATATCAGACAGGGGGAGATTGGTGTCAGTGACTGTGGGGCTGGTTTATGTCAGACAGGAGGGGATTGGTGTCAGTGACTGTTGGGCTGGTTTATGTCAGACAGGAGGGGATTGCTGTCAGTGACTGGGAGCTGGTGTATATCAGACAGGGGGAGATTGGTGTCAGTGACTGTGGGGCTGGTTTATATCAGACAGGAGGGGATTGGTGTCAGTGACTGTGGGACTGGTTTATATCAGACAGGGGGAGATTGGTGACAGTGACTGTGGGACTGGTTTATATCAGACAGGACGAGATTGGTGTCAGTGACTGTGGGACTGGTTTATATCAGACAGGAGGGGATTGGTGTCAGTGACTGTGGGGCTGATTTATGTCAGACATGGGGAGATTGGCGTCAGTGACTGTGGGACTGGTTTATATCAGACAGGGGCAGATTGGCGTCAGTGACTGTGGGGCTGGTTTATATCAGACAGGGAGAGATTGGTGTCAGTGACTGTGGGGCTTGTTTATATCAGACAGGAGTGAATTGGTGTCAGTGACTGTGGGACTGGTTTATATCAGACAGGGGGAGATTGGTGTCAGTGACTGTGGGGCTGGTTTACATCAGACTGGAGGGGATTGGTGTCAGTGACTGTGGGGCTGGTTTATATCAGACAGGGGCAGATTGGCGTCAGTGACTGTGGGGCTGGTTTATATCAGACAGGAGGGGATTGGTGTCAGTGACTGTAGGACTGGTTTATATCAGACAGGGGGAGATTGGCGTCAGTGACTGTGGGACTGGTTTATATCAGACAGGGGGAGATTGGTGTCAGTATCTGTGGGGCTTTTATATCAGACAAGAGGGGATTGGTGTCAGTGACTGTGGGGCTGCTTTACATCAGACAAGAGGGAATTGGTGTCAGTGACTGTGGGACTGGTTTATATCAGACAGGGGGAGATTGGTGTCAGTGACTGTGTGGCTGGTTTACATCACACAGGAGGGGATTGGTGTCAGTGACTGTGGGACTGGTTTATATCAGACAGGGGGAGATTGGTGTCAGTGACTGTGGGGCTGGTTTATATCTGACAGGGGCAGATTGGTGTCAGTGACTGTGGGTCTGGTTTATATCAGACAGGGGGAGATTGGTGTCGGTGACTGTGGGGCTGGTTTATATGAGACAGGAGGGGATTGGTGTCAGTGATTGTGGGGCTGGTTCATATCAGACAGGGGGAGATTGGTGTCAGTGACTGTGGGGCTGGTTTATATCAGACAGGGGGAAATTGGTGTCAGTGACTGTGGGGCTGGTTCATATCAGACAGGGGGAGATTGGTGTCAGTGACTGTGGGGCTGGTGTATACCAGACAGGAGGGGATTGGTGTCAGTGACTGTGGAACTGGTTTATATCAGACAGGGGGAGATTGGTGTAAATGACTGTGGGGATGGTTTACATCAGACAGGAGGGGATTGGTGTCAGTGACTGTGGGGCTGGTTTATATCAGACAGGGGCAGATTGGCGTCGGTGACTGTGGGGCTGGTTTATATGAGACAGGAGGGGATTGGTGTCAGTGACTGTAGGACTGGTTTATATCAGACAGGGGGAGATTGGCGCCAGTGACTATGGGACTGGTTTATATCAGACAGGGGGAGATTGGTGTCAGTGACTGTGGGGCTGTTATATCAGACAAGTGGGGATTGGTGTCAGTGACTGTGGGGCTGGTTTACATCCGACAGGAGGGAATTGGTGTCAGTGACTGTGGGACTGGTTTATATCAGACAGGGGGAGATTGGTGTCAATGACTGTGGGGCTGGTTCACATCAGACAGGAGGGGATTGGTGTCAGTGACTGTGTGGCTGGTTTACATCAGACAGGAGGGGATTGGTGTCAGTGACTGTGGGGCTGGTTGAAATCAGACAGGGGCAGATTGGCGTCAGTGACTGTGTGGCTGGTTTATATCAGACAGGGGCAGATTGGCGTCAGTGACTGTGGGACTGGTTTATATCAGACAGGGGGAGATTGGTGTCAGTGACTGTGGGGCTGGTTTATATCAGACAGGAGGGGATTGGTGTCAGGGATTGTGGGTCTGGTTTATATCAGACAGGGGGAGATTGGTGTCAGTGACTGTGGGGCTGGTTTATGTCAGACAGGAGGGGATTGGTGTCAGTGACTGTGGGGCTGGTTTATATCAGACAGGAGGGGATTGGTGTCAGTGACTGTGGGACTGGTTTGTATCAGACAGGGGGAGATTGGTGTCAGTGACTGTGGGGCTGGTTGATATCAGACAGGAGGGGATTGGTGTCAGTGACTGTGGGGCTGGTTTATATCAGACAGGAGGGGATTGGTGTCAGTTATTTTGGGGCTGGTGTATATCAGACTGGGGGAGATTGGTGTCAGTGACTGTGGGGCTGGTTTATATCCGACAGGAGGGGATTGGTGTCAGTGACTGTGGGACTGGTTTATATCCGACAGGAGGGGATTGGTGTCAGGGACTGTGGGGCCGGTTTTATATCAGATAGGGGGAGATTGGTGTCAGTGACTGTGAGGCTGGTTTATATCAGACAGGGGGTGATTGGTGTCAGTGACTGTGGGGCCGGTTTATATCAGACAGGGGGAGATTGGTGTCAGTGACTGTGGTGCCAGTTTATATCAGACAGGAGGGGATTGGTGTCAGTGACTGTGGGGCTGGTTAACATCAGACAGGAGGGGATTAGTGTCTGTGACTGGGGCTGGTTTATATTAGACTGGAGGGGATTTGTGTCAGTGACTGTGGGACTGGTTTATATCAGACAGGGGGAGATTGGTGTCTGTGACTGTAGGACTGGTTTATATCAGACAGGAGTGGATTGGTGTCAGTGACTGTTGGGCTGATGTGTATCAGACAGGAGAAGATTGGTGTCAGTGACTGTGGGGCTGGTTTATATCAGACAGGGGGAGATTGGTGTCAGTGACTGTGGGACTGGATTATATCAGACAGGAGGGAATTGGTGTTAGTGACTGTGGAGCTGGTGTGTATCAGACAGGGGGAGATTGGTGTCAGTGACTGTGGTGCTGGTGTATATCAGACAGGAGGAGATTGGTGTCTGTGACTGTAGGACTGGTTTATATCAGACAGGAGGGAATTGGTGTCAGTGACTGTGGGACTGGTTTATATCAGACAGGAGGGGATTGGTGTCAGTGACTGTGGGACTGGTTTATATCAGACAGGAGGGGATTGGTGTAAGTGACTGTGGGGCTGGTTTATATCAGACAGGAGGGGATTGGTGTCAGTGACTGTGGGGCTGGTTTATATCAGATAGGGGGAGATTGGTGTCAGTGACTGTGGGGCTGGTTTATATCAGACAGGAGGGGATTGGTGTCAGTGACTGTGGGACTGGTTTATATCAGACAGGAGGGGATTGGTGTCAGTGACTGTGGGACTGGTTTATATCAGACAGGAGGGGATTGGTGTCAGTGACTGTGGGACTTTTATGTCAGACAGGAGCGGATTGGTGTCAGTGACTGTGGAGCTGGTGTATATCAGACGGGGAGATTGGTGTCAGTGACTGTGGGGCTGGTTTATGTCAGACAGGAGGGGTTAGGTGTCAGTGACTGTTGGGCTGGTATATGTCAGACAGGAGGGGATTGGTGTCAGTGACTGTGGGGCTGGTTAACATCAGACAGGAGGGGATTAGTGTCTGTGACTGGGGCTGGTTTATATTAGACAGGAGGGGATTTGTGTCAGTGACTGTGGGACTGGTTTATATCAGACAGGAGTGGTTTGGTGTCAGTGACTGTTGGGCTGGTGTGTATCAGACAGGAGAAGATTGGTGTCAGTGACTGTGGGGCTGGTTTATATCAGACAGGGGGAGATTGGTGTCAGTGACTGTGGGACTGGATTATATCAGACAGGAGGGGATTGCTGTTAGTGACTGTGGGGCTGGTTTATATCAGACAGGGGGAGAATGGTGACAGTGACTGTGGGACTTTTATATCAGACAGGAGCGGATTGGTGTCAGTGACTGTGGAGCTGGTGTATATCAGACAGGGGGAGATTGGTGTCAGTGACTGTGGGGCTTGTTTATGTCAGACAGGAGGGGATTGGTGTCAGTGACTGTTGGGCTGGTTTATGTCAGACAGGAGGGGATTGGTGTCAGTGACTGTGGGACTGGTTTATGTCAGACAGGAGGGGATTGGTGTCACTGACTGTGGAGCTGCCTTATATCAGACAGGGGGAGATTAGTGTCATTGTTGTGGTGCTGGTTTATATCAGACAGGAGGGGATTGGTGTCAGTGATTGTGGGGCTGGTGTATATCAGACAGGAGGGGATTGGTGTCAGTGACTGTGGGGCTGGTTGACATCAGACAGGAGGGGATTGGTGTCAGTGACTGTGGGACTGGTTTATATCAGACAGGGGGAGATTGGCGTCAGTGAATGTGGGGCTGGTTTATATCAGCCAGAGAGAGATTGGTGTCAGTGACTGTGGGGCTGGTTTATATCCGACAGGAGGAGATTGGTGTCAGTGACTGTGGGGCTGGTTTATATCAGACAGGAGGGGATTGGTGTCAGTGACTGTGGGACTGGTTTATATCAGACAGGGGGAGATTGGTGTCAGTGACTGTGGGGCTGGTTTACATCAGACAGAGGGGATTGGTGTCAGTGATTGTGGGGCTGGTTTATATCAGACAGGAGGGGATTGGTGTCAGTGACTGTGGGACTGGTTTATATCAGACAGGGGGAGATTGGTGTCAGTGACTGTGGGGCTGGTTTACATCAGACAGGAGGGGATTGGTGTCTGTGACTGTGGGGCTTGTTTATATTAGACAGGAGGGGATTTGTGTCACTGACTGTGGGACTGGTTTATATCAGACAGGGGGAGATTGGTGTCTGTGACTGTAGGACTGGTTTATATCGGACCGGGGGAGATTGGTGTCAGTGACTGTGGGGCTGGTGTGTATCAGACAGGGGGAGATTGGTGTCTGTGACTGTGGGACTGGTTTATATCAGACAGGAGGGGATTGGTGTCAGTGACTGTGGGACTGGTTTATATCAGACAGGAGGGGATTGGTGTCAGTGACTGTGGGACTGGTTTATATCAGACAGGAGGGGATTGGTGTCAGTGACTGTGGGACTGGTTTATATCAGACAGGAGGGGATTGGTGAAAGTGACTGTGGGGCTGGTTTATATCAGACAGGGGGAGATTGGTGACAGTGACTGTGGGACTGGTTTATATCAGACAGGGGGAGATTGGTGTCAGTGACTGTGGGGCTGGTTTATGTCAGACAGGAGGGGATTGGTGTCAGTGACTGTTGGGCTGGTTTATGTCAGACAGGAGGGGATTGCTGTCAGTGACTGGGAGCTGGTGTATATCAGACAGGGGGAGATTGGTGTCAGTGACTGTGGGGCTGGTTTATATCAGACAGGAGGGGATTGGTGTCAGTGACTGTGGGACTGGTTTATATCAGACAGGGGGAGATTGGTGACAGTGACTGTGGGACTGGTTTATATCAGACAGGACGAGATTGGTGTCAGTGACTGTGGGACTGGTTTATATCAGACAGGAGGGGATTGGTGTCAGTGACTGTGGGGCTGATTTATGTCAGACATGGGGAGATTGGCGTCAGTGACTGTGGGACTGGTTTATATCAGACAGGGGCAGATTGGCGTCAGTGACTGTGGGGCTGGTTTATATCAGACAGGGAGAGATTGGTGTCAGTGACTGTGGGGCTTGTTTATATCAGACAGGAGTGAATTGGTGTCAGTGACTGTGGGACTGGTTTATATCAGACAGGGGGAGATTGGTGTCAGTGACTGTGGGGCTGGTTTACATCAGACTGGAGGGGATTGGTGTCAGTGACTGTGGGGCTGGTTTATATCAGACAGGGGCAGATTGGCGTCAGTGACTGTGGGGCTGGTTTATATCAGACAGGAGGGGATTGGTGTCAGTGACTGTAGGACTGGTTTATATCAGACAGGGGGAGATTGGCGTCAGTGACTGTGGGACTGGTTTATATCAGACAGGGGGAGATTGGTGTCAGTATCTGTGGGGCTTTTATATCAGACAAGAGGGGATTGGTGCCAGTGACTGTGGGGCTGCTTTACATCAGACAAGAGGGAATTGGTGTCAGTGACTGTGGGACTGGTTTATATCAGACAGGGGGAGATTGGTGTCAGTGACTGTGTGGCTGGTTTACATCACACAGGAGGGGATTGGTGTCAGTGACTGTGGGACTGGTTTATATCAGACAGGGGGAGATTGGTGTCAGTGACTGTGGGGCTGGTTCATATCAGACAGGGGGAGATTGGTGTCAGTGACTGTGGGGCTGGTGTATACCAGACAGGAGGGGATTGGTGTCAGTGACTGTGGGACTGGTTTATATCAGACAGGGGGAGATTGGTGTAAATGACTGTGGGGATGGTTTACATCAGACAGGAGGGGATTGGTGTCAGTGACTGTGGGGCTGGTTTATATCAGACAGGGGCAGATTGGCGTCGGTGACTGTGGGGCTGGTTTATATCAGACAGGAGGGGATTGGTGTCAGTGACTGTAGGACTGGTTTATATCAGACAGGGGGAGATTGGCGCCAGTGACTATGGGACTGGTTTATATCAGACAGGGGGAGATTGGTGTCAGTGACTGTGGGGCTGTTATATCAGACAGAGGGGATTGGTGTCAGTGACTGTGGGGCTGGTTTACATCCGACAGGAGGGAATTGGTGTCAGTGACTGTGGGACTGGTTTATATCAGACAGGGGGAGATTGGTGTCAATGACTGTGGGGCTGGTTCACATCAGACAGGAGGGGATTGGTGTCAGTGACTGTGTGGCTGGTTTACATCAGACAGGAGGGGATTGGTGTCAGTGACTGTGGGGCTGGTTGAAATCAGACAGGGGCAGATTGGCGTCAGTGACTGTGGGACTGGTTTATATCAGACAGGGGCCGATTGGTGTCAGTGACTGTGTGGCTGGTTTATATCAGACAGGGGCAGATTGGCGTCAGTGACTGTGGGACTGGTTTATATCAGACAGGGGGAGATTGGTGTCAGTGACTGTGGGGCTGGTTTATATCAGACAGGAGGGGATTGGTGTCAGGGACTGTGGGTCTGGTTTATATCAGACAGGGGGAGATTGGTGTCAGTGACTGTGGGGCTGGTTTATGTCAGACAGGAGGGGATTGGTGTCAGTGACTGTGGGGCTGGTTTATATCAGACAGGAGGGGATTGGTGTCAGTGACTGTGGGACTGGTTTGTATCAGACAGGGGGAGATTGGTGTCAGTGACTGTGGGGCTGGTTGATATCAGACGGGAGGGGATTGGTGTCAGTTATTTTGGGGCTGGTGTATATCAGACTGGGGGAGATTGGTGTCAGTGACTGTGGGGCTGGTTTATATCCGACAGGAGGGGATTGGTGTCAGGGACTGTGGGGCCGGTTTTATATCAGATAGGGGGAGATTGGTGTCAGTGACTGTGAGGCTGGTTTATATCAGACAGGGGGTGATTGGTGTCAGTGACTGTGGGGCCGGTTTATATCAGACAGGGGGAGATTGGTGTCAGTGACTGTGGTGCCAGTTTATATCAGACAGGAGGGGATTGGTGTCAGTGACTGTGGGGCTGGTTAACATCAGACAGGAGGGGATTAGTGTCTGTGACTGGGGCTGGTTTATATTAGACTGGAGGGGATTTGTGTCAGTGACTGTGGGACTGGTTTATATCAGACAGGGGGAGATTGGTGTCTGTGACTGTAGGACTGGTTTATATCAGACAGGAGTGGATTGGTGTCAGTGACTGTTGGGCTGGTGTGTATCAGACAGGAGAAGATTGGTGTCAGTGACTGTGGGGCTGGTTTATATCAGACAGGGGGAGATTGGTGTCAGTGACTGTGGGACTGGATTATATCAGACAGGAGGGAATTGGTGTTAGTGACTGTGGAGCTGGTGTGTATCAGACAGGGGGAGATTGGTGTCAGTGACTGTGGGGCTGGTGTATATCAGACAGGAGGAGATTGGTGTCTGTGACTGTAGGACTGGTTTATATCAGACAGGAGGGAATTGGTGTCAGTGACTGTGGGACTGGTTTATATCAGACAGGAGGGGATTGGTGTCAGTGACTGTGGGACTGGTTTATATCAGACAGGAGGGGATTGGTGTAAGTGACTGTGGGGCTGGTTTATATCAGACAGGAGGGGATTGGTGTCAGTGACTGTGGGGCTGGTTTATATCAGATAGGGGGAGATTGGTGTCAGTGACTGTGGGGCTGGTTTATATCAGACAGGAGGGGATTGGTGTCAGTGACTGTGGGACTGGTTTATATCAGACAGGAGGGGATTGGTGTCAGTGACTGTGGGACTGGTTTATATCAGACAGGAGGGGATTGGTGTCAGTGACTGTGGGACTTTTATGTCAGACAGGAGCGGATTGGTGTCAGTGACTGTGGAGCTGGTGTATATCAGACGGGGAGATTGGTGTCAGTGACTGTGGGGCTGGTTTATGTCAGACAGGAGGGGTTAGGTGTCAGTGACTGTTGGGCTGGTATATGTCAGACAGGAGGGGATTGGTGTCAGTGACTGTGGGGCTGGTTAACATCAGACAGGAGGGGATTAGTGTCTGTGACTGGGGCTGGTTTATATTAGACAGGAGGGGATTTGTGTCAGTGACTGTGGGACTGGTTTATATCAGACAGGAGTGGTTTGGTGTCAGTGACTGTTGGGCTGGTGTGTATCAGACAGGAGAAGATTGGTGTCAGTGACTGTGGGGCTGGTTTATATCAGACAGGGGGAGATTGGTGTCAGTGACTGTGGGACTGGATTATATCAGACAGGAGGGAATTGGTGTTAGTGACTGTGGGACTGGTTTATATCAGACAGGAGGGGATTGGTGTCAGTGACTGTGGGACTGGTTTATATCAGACAGGAGGGGATTGGTGTAAGTGACTGTGGGGCTGGTTTATATCAGACAGGAGGGGATTGGTGTCAGTGACTGTGGGGCTGGTTTATATCAGACAGGGAGAGATTGGTGTCAGTGACTGTGGGGCTGGTTTATGTCAGACAGGAGGGGATTGGTGTCAGTGACTGTGGGACTGGTTTATAACAGACAGGAGGGGATTGGTGTCAGCGACAGTAGGACTGGTTTATATCAGACGGGGGAGATTGGTGTCAGTGACTGTGGGGCTGGTTTATATCAGATAAGAGGGGATTGGTGTCAGTGACTGTTGGGCTGGTGTGTATCAGACAGGAGGAGATTGGTGTCAGTGACTGTGGGGCTGGTTTATATCAGACAGGGGGAGATTGGTGTCAGTGACTGTGGGACTGGATTATATCAGACAGGAGGGGATTGGTGTTAGTGACTGGGGGACTGGTTTATATCGGACCGGGTGGGATTGGTGTCAGTGACTGTGGGGCTGGTGTGTATCAGACAGGGGGAGATCGGTGTCAGTGACTGTGGGGCTGGTGTGTAACAGACAGGGGGAGATTGGTGTCAGTGAGTGTGGGGCTGGTTTATATCAGACAGGAGGAGATTGGTGTCTGTGACTGTGGGACTGGTTTATATCAGACTGGAGGGGATTGGTGTCAGTGACTGTGGGACTGGTTTATATCAGACAGGAGGGGATTGGCGTCAGTGACTGTGGGGCTGGTTTATATCATACAGGAGGGGATTGGTGTCAGTGACTGTAGGACTGGTTTATATCAGACGGGGGAGATTGGTGTCAGTGACTGTGGGGCTGGTTTATATCAGATAAGAGGGGATTGGTGTCAGTGACTGTGGGGCTGGTTTATATCAGACAGGAGGGGATTGGTGTCAGTGACTGTGGGACTGGTTTATATCAGACAGGGGGAGATTGGTGTCAGTGACTGTGGGGCTGGTTTACATCAGTCAGGAGGGGATTGGTGTCTGTGACTGTGGGGCTGGTTTATATCAGACAGGAGGGGATTGGTGTCAGTGACTGTGGGACTGGTTTATATCAGACAGGAGGGGATTGGTGTCACTGACTGTGGGACTGGTTTATATCAGACAGGGGGAGATTGGTGTCTGTGACTGTAGGACTTGTTTATATCAGACAGGAGGGGATTGGTGTCAGTGACTGTTGGGCTGGTGTGTATCAGACAGGGGGAGATTGGTGTCAGTGACTGTGGGACTGGATTATATCAGACAGCAGGGTATTGGTGTTAGTGACTGTGGGACTGGTTTATATCAGACAGGGGGAGATTGGTGTCAGTGACTGTGGGACTGGTTTATATCAGACAGGGGGAGATTGGTGTCAGTGACTGTGGGACTGGATTATATCAGACAGCAGGGTATTGGTGTTAGTGACTGTGGGACTGGTTTATATCGGACCGGGGGAGATTGGTGTCAGTGACTGTGGGGCTGGTGTGTATCAGACAGGGGGAGATTGGTGTCAGTGAGTGTGGGGCTGGTTTATATCAGACAGGAGGAGATTGGTGTCTGTGACTGTGGGACTGGTTTATATCAGACAGGAGGGGATTGGTGTCAGTGACTGTGGGGTTGGTTTATATCAGACAGGAGGAGATTGGTGTCTGTGACTGTGGGACTGGTTTATATCAGACAGGAGGGGATTGGTGTCAGTGACTGTGGGACTGGTTTATATTAGACAGGACGGGATTGGTGTCAGTGACTGTGGGGCTGGTTTATATCAGACAGGAGGGGATTGGTGTTAGTGACTGTGGGGCTGGTTTATATCAGACAGGGGGAGATTGGTGACAGTGACTGTGGGACTGGTTTATATCAGACACGGGGAGATTGGTGTCAGTGACTGTGGGGCTGGTTGATGTCAGACAGGAGGGGATTGGTGTCAGTGACTGTGGAGCTGGTGTATATCAGACAGGGGGAGATTGGTGTCAGTGACTGTGGGGCTGGTTTATATCAGACAGGAGGGGATTGGTGTCAGTGACTGTGGGACTGGTTTATATCAGACAGGAGGGGATTGGTGTCAGTGACTGTGGGACTGGTTTATATCAGACAGGAGGGGATTGGTGTTAGTGACTGTGGGGCTGGTTTATATCAGACAGGAGGGGATTGCTGTTAGTGACTGTGGGGCTGGTTTATATCAGACAGGGGGAGAATGGTGACAGTGACTGTGGGACTTTTATATCAGACAGGAGCGGATTGGTGTCAGTGACTGTGGAGCTGGTGTATATCAGACAGGGGGAGATTGGTGTCAGTGACTGTGGGGCTTGTTTATGTCAGACAGGAGGGGATAGGTGTCAGTGACTGTTGGGCTGGTTTATGTCAGACAGGAGGGGATTGGTGTCAGTGACTGTGGGACTGGTTTATATCAGACAGGAGGGGATTGGTGTCAGTGACTGTGGTGCTAGTTTATATCAGACAGGAGGGGATTGGTGTCACTGACTGTGGAGCTGCCTTATATCAGACAGGGGGAGATTAGTGTCATTGTTGTGGTGCTGGTTTATGTCAGACAGGAGGGGATTGGTGTCAGTGATTGTGGGGCTGGTGTATATCAGACAGAAGGGGATTGGTGTCAGTGACTGTGGGGCTGGTTTACATCAGACAGGAGGGGATCGGTGTCAGTGACTGTGGGACTGGTTTATATCAGACAGGGGGAGATTGGCGTCAGTGACTGTGGGGCTGGTTTACATCAGACAGGAGGGGATTGGTGTCAGTGACTGTGGGACTGGTTTATATCAGACAGGGGGAGATTGGTGTCAGTGACTGTGGGGCTGGTTTACATCAGACAGAGGGGATTGGTGTCAGTGACTGTGGGGCTGGTTTATATCAGACAGGAGGGGATTGGTGTCAGTGTCTGTGGGACTGGTTTATATCAGACAGGGGAGGTTGGTGTCAGTGACTGTGGGGCTGGTTTACATCAGACAGGAGGGGATTGGTGTCTGTGACTGTGGGGCTGGTTTATATTAGACAGGAGGGGATTTGTGTCAGTGACTGTGGGACTGGTTTATATCAGACAGGGGGAGATTGGTGTCTCTGACTGTAGGACTGGTTTATATCAGACAGGAGGGGATTGGTGTCAGTGACTGTTGGGCTGGTGTGTATCAGACAGGAGGAGATTGGTGTCAGTGACTGTGGGGCTGGTTTATATCAGACAGGGGGAGATTGGTGTCAGTGACTGTGGGACTGGATTATATCAGACAGGAGGGGATTGGTGTTAGTGACTGTGGGACTGGTTTATATCGGACCGGGTGGGATTGGTGTCAGTGACTGTGGGGCTGGTGTGTATCAGACTGGGGCAGATTGGTGTCAGTGAGTGTGGGGCTGGTTTATATCAGACAGGAGGAGATTGGTGTCTGTGACTGTGGGACTGGTTTATATCGGACCGGGTGGGATTGGTGTCAGGGACTGTGGGGCTGGTGTGTATCAGACAGGGGGAGATTGGTGTCAGTGAGTGTGGGGCTGGTTTATATCAGACAGGAGGAGATTGGTGTCTGTGACTGTGGGACTGGTTTATATCAGACAGGAGGAGATTGGTGTCTGTGACTGTGGGACTGGTTTATATCAGACAGGAGGAGATTGGTGTCAGTGACTGTGGGACTGGTTTGTATCAGACAGGGGGAGATTGGTGTCAGTGACTGTGGGGCTGGTTGATATCAGACAGGGGGAGATTGGTGTCAGTTATTTTGGGGCTGGTGTATATCAGACTGGGGGAGATTGGTGTCAGTGACTGTGGGGCTGGTTTATATCCGACAGGAGGGGATTGGTGTCAGGGACTGTGGGGCCGGTTTATATCAGACAGGGGGAGATTGGTGTCAGTGACTGTGGGGCTGGTTTTATATCAGATAGGGGGAGATTGGTGTCAGTGACTGTGAGGCTGGTTTATATCAGACAGGGGGAGATTGGTGTCAGTGACTGTGGGGCCGGTTTATATCAGACAGGGGGAGATTGGTGTCAGTGACTGTGGTGCCAGTTTATATCAGACAGGAGGGGATTGGTGTCAGTGACTGTGGGGCTGGTTAACATCAGACAGGAGGGGATTAGTGTCTGTGACTGGGGCTGGTTTATATTAGACAGGAGGGGATTTGTGTCAGTGACTGTGGGACTGGTTTATATCAGACAGGAGTGGTTTGGTGTCAGTGACTGTTGGGCTGGTGTGTATCAGACAGGAGAAGATTGGTGTCAGTGACTGTGGGGCTGGTTTATATCAGACAGGGGGAGATTGGTGTCAGTGACTGTGGGACTGGATTATATCAGACAGGAGGGAATTGGTGTTAGTGACTGTGGGACTGGTTTATATCAGACAGGAGGGGATTGGTGTCAGTGACTGTGGGACTGGTTTATATCAGACAGGAGGGGATTGGTGTAAGTGACTGTGGGGCTGGTTTATATCAGACAGGAGGGGATTGGTGTCAGTGACTGTGGGGCTGGTTTATATCAGACAGGAGGGGATTGGTGTAAGTGACTGTGGGGCTGGTTTATATCAGACAGGAGGGGATTGGTGTCAGTGACTGTGGGGCTGGTGTGTATCAGACAGGAGGAGATTGGTGTCAGTGACTGTGGGGCTGGTTTATATCAGACAGGGGGAGATTGGTGTCAGTGACTGTGGGACTGGATTATATCAGACAGGAGGGGATTGGTGTTAGTGACTGGGGGACTGGTTTATATCGGACCGGGTGGGATTGGTGTCAGTGACTGTGGGGCTGGTGTGTATCAGACAGGGGGAGATCGGTGTCAGTGACTGTGGGGCTGGTGTGTAACAGACAGGGGGAGATTGGTGTCAGTGAGTGTGGGGCTGGTTTATATCAGACAGGAGGAGATTAGTGTCTGTGACTGTGGGACTGGTTTATATCAGACAGGAGGAGATTGGTGTCAGTGACTGTGGGACTGGTTTATATCAGACAGGAGGGGATTGGCGTCAGTGACTGTGGGGCTGGTTTATATCAGACAGGAGGGGATTGGTGTCAGTGACTGTAGGACTGGTTTATATCAGACGGGGGAGATTGGTGTCAGTGACTGTGGGGCTGGTTTATATCAGATAAGAGGGGATTGGTGTCAGTGACTGTGGGGCTGGTTTACATCAGACAGGAGGGGATTGGTGTCAGTGACTGTGGGACTGGTTTATATCAGACAGGGGGAGATTGGTGTCAGTGACTGTGGGGCTGGTTTACATCAGTCAGGAGGGGATTGGTGTCTGTGACTGTGGGGCTGGTTTATATTAGACAGGAGGGGATTTGTGTCAGTGACTGTGGGACTGGTTTATATCAGACAGGGGGAGATTGGTGTCTGTGACTGTAGGACTGGTTTATATCAGACAGGAGGGGATTGGTGTCAGTGACTGTTGGGCTGGTGTGTATCAGACAGGAGGAGATTGGTGTCATTGACTGTGGGGCTGGTTTATATCAGACAGGGGGAGATTGGTGTCAGTGACTGTGGGACTGGATTATATCAGACAGCAGGGTATTGGTGTTAGTGACTGTGGGACTGGTTTATATCGGACCGGGGGAGATTGGTGTCAGTGACTGTGGGGCTGGTGTGTATCAGACAGGGGGAGATTGGTGTCAGTGAGTGTGGGGTTGGTTTATATCAGACAGGAGGAGATTGGTGTCTGTGACTGTGGGACTGGTTTATATCAGACAGGAGGGGATTGGTGTCAGTGACTGTGGGACTGGTTTATATCAGACAGGAGGGGATTGGTGTCAGTGACTGTGGGACTGGTTTATATCAGACAGGAGGGGATTGGTGTCAGTGACTGTGGGACTGGTTTATATCAGACAGGAGGGGATTGGTGTCAGTGACTGTGGGACTGGTTTATATTAGACAGGACGGGATTGGTGTCAGTGACTGTGGGGCTGGTTTATATCAGACAGGAGGGGATTGGTGTAAGTAACTGTGGGGCTGGTTTATATCAGACAGGGGGAGATTGGTGACAGTGACTGTGGGACTGGTTTATATCAGACACGGGGAGATTGGTGTCAGTGACTGTGGGGCTGGTTGATGTCAGACAGGAGGGGATTGGTGTCAGTGACTGTTGGGCTGGTTTATGTCAGACAGGAGGGGATTGGTGTCAGTGACTGTGGAGCTGGTGTATATCAGACAGGGGGAGATTGGTGTCAGTGACTGTGGGGCTGGTTTATATCAGACAGGAGGGGATTGGTGTCAGTGACTGTGGGACTGGTTTATATCAGACAGGAGGGGATTGGTGTCAGTGACTGTGGGACTGGTTTATATCAGACAGGAGGGGATTGGTGTTAGTGACTGTGGGGCTGGTTTATATCAGACAGGAGGGGATTGCTGTTAGTGACTGTGGGGCTGGTTTATATCAGACAGGGGGAGAATGGTGACAGTGACTGTGGGACTTTTATATCAGACAGGAGCGGATTGGTGTCAGTGACTGTGGAGCTGGTGTATATCAGACAGGGGGAGATTGGTGTCAGTGACTGTGGGGCTTGTTTATGTCAGACAGGAGGGGATAGGTGTCAGTGACTGTTGGGCTGGTTTATGTCAGACAGGAGGGGATTGGTGTCAGTGACTGTGGGACTGGTTTATATCAGACAGGAGGGGATTGGTGTCAGTGACTGTGGTGCTAGTTTATATCAGACAGGAGGGGATTGGTGTCACTGACTGTGGAGCTGCCTTATATCAGACAGGGGGAGATTAGTGTCATTGTTGTGGTGCTGGTTTATGTCAGACAGGAGGGGATTGGTGTCAGTGATTGTGGGGCTGGTGTATATCAGACAGAAGGGGATTGGTGTCAGTGACTGTGGGGCTGGTTTACATCAGACAGGAGGGGATCGGTGTCAGTGACTGTGGGACTGGTTTATATCAGACAGGGGGAGATTGGCGTCAGTGACTGTGGGGCTGGTTTATATCAGCCAGAGAGAGATTGGTGTCAGTGACTGTGGGGCTGGTTTATATCAGACAGGAGGAGATTGGTGTCAGTGACTGTGGGGCTGGTTTATATCAGACAGGAGGGGATTGGTGTCAGTGACTGTGGGACTGGTTTATATCAGACAGGGGGAGATTGGTGTCAGTGACTGTGGGGCTGGTTTACATCAGACAAAGGGGATTGGTGTCAGTGACTGTGGGGCTGGTTTATATCAGACAGGAGGGGATTGGTGTCAGTGACTGTGGGACTGGTTTATATCAGACAGGGGGAGGTTGGTGTCAGTGACTGTGGGGCTGGTTGAAATCAGACAGGGGCAGATTGGCGTCAGTGACTGTGTGGCTGGTTTATATCAGACAGGGGGAGATTGGTGTCAGTGACTGTGGGGCTGGTTGAAATCAGACAGGGGCAGATTGGCGTCAGTGACTGTGGGACTGGTTTATATCAGACAGGGGGAGATTGGTGTCAGTGACTGTGGGGCTGGTTTATATCAGACAGGGGGAGGTTGGTGTCAGTGACTGTGGGGCTGGTTGAAATCAGACAGGGGCAGATTGGCGTCAGTGACTGTGGGACTGGTTTATATCAGACAGGGGGAGATTGGTGTCAGTGACTGTGGGGCTGGTTTATATCAGACAGGAGGGGATTGGTGTCAGGGACTGTGGGTCTGGTTTATATCAGACAGGGGGAGATTGGTGTCAGTGACTGTGGGGCTGGTTTATGTCAGACAGGAGGGGATTGGTGTCAGTGACTGTGGGACTGGTTTATATCAGACAGGGGGAGATTGGTGTCAGGGACTGTGGGGCTGGTTGATATCAGACAGGAGGGGATTGGTGTCAGTGACTGTGGGGCTGGTTTATATCAGACAGGAGGGGATTGGTGTCAGTGACTGTGGGACTGGTTTGTATCAGACAGGGGGAGATTGGTGTCAGTGACTGTGGGGCTGGTTGATATCAGACAGGAGGGGATTGGTGTCAGTGACTGTGGGGCTGGTTTATATCAGACAGGAGGGGATTGGTGTCAGTTATTTTGGGGCTGGTGTATATCAGACTGGGGGAGATTGGTGTCAGTGACTGTGGGGCTGGTTTATATCCGACAGGAGGGGATTGGTGTCAGGGACTGTGGGGCCGGTTTTATATCAGATAGGGGGAGATTGGTGTCAGTGACTGTGAGGCTGGTTTATATCAGACAGGGGGTGATTGGTGTCAGTGACTGTGGGGCCGGTTTATATCAGACAGGGGGAGATTGGTGTCAGTGACTGTGGTGCCAGTTTATATCAGACAGGAGGGGATTGGTGTCAGTGACTGTGGGGCTGGTTAATATCAGACAGGAGGGGATTAGTGTCTGTGACTGGGGCTGGTTTATATTAGACTGGAGGGGATTTGTGTCAGTGACTGTGGGACTGGTTTATATCAGACAGGGGGAGATTGGTGTCTGTGACTGTAGGACTGGTTTATATCAGACAGGAGTGGATTGGTGTCAGTGACTGTTGGGCTGGTGTGTATCAGACAGGAGAAGATTGGTGTCAGTGACTGTGGGGCTGGTTTATATCAGACAGGGGGAGATTGGTGTCAGTGACTGTGGGACTGGATTATATCAGACAGGAGGGAATTGGTGTTAGTGACTGTGGAGCTGGTGTGTATCAGACAGGGGGAGATTGGTGTCAGTGACTGTGGGGCTGGTGTATATCAGACAGGAGGAGATTGGTGTCTGTGACTGTAGGACTGGTTTATATCAGACAGGAGGGAATTGGTGTCAGTGACTGTGGGACTGGTTTATATCAGACAGGAGGGGATTGGTGTCAGTGACTGTGGGGCTGGTTTATATCAGACAGGAGGGGATTGGTGTCAGTGACTGTGGGGCTGGTTTATATCAGATAGGGGGAGATTGGTGTCAGTGACTGTGGGGCTGGTTTATATCAGACAGGAGGGGATTGGTGTCAGTGACTGTGGGACTGGTTTATATCAGACAGGAGGGGATTGGTGTCAGTGACTGTGGGACTGGTTTATATCAGACAGGAGGGGATTGGTGTCAGTGACTGTGGGACTTTTATGTCAGACAGGAGCGGATTGGTGTCAGTGACTGTGGAGCTGGTGTATATCAGACGGGGAGATTGGTGTCAGTGACTGTGGGGCTGGTTTATGTCAGACAGGAGGGGTTAGGTGTCAGTGACTGTTGGGCTGGTATATGTCAGACAGGAGGGGATTGGTGTCAGTGACTGTGGGGCTGGTTAACATCAGACAGGAGGGGATTAGTGTCTGTGACTGGGGCTGGTTTATATTAGACAGGAGGGGATTTGTGTCAGTGACTGTGGGACTGGTTTATATCAGACAGGAGTGGTTTGGTGTCAGTTACTGTTGGGCTGGTGTGTATCAGACAGGAGAAGATTGGTGTCAGTGACTGTGGGGCTGGTTTATATCAGACAGGGGGAGATTGGTGTCAGTGACTGTGGGACTGGATTATATCAGACAGGAGGGAATTGGTGTTAGTGACTGTGGGACTGGTTTATATCAGACAGGAGGGGATTGGTGTCAGTGACTGTGGGACTGGTTTATATCAGACAGGAGGGGATTGGTGTAAGTGACTGTGGGGCTGGTTTATATCAGACAGGAGGGGATTGGTGTCAGTGACTGTGGGGCTGGTTTATATCAGACAGGGAGAGATTGGTGTCAGTGACTGTGGGGCTGGTTTATGTCAGACAGGAGGGGATTGGTGTCAGTGACTGTGGGACTGGTTTATAACAGACAGGAGGGGATTGGTGTCAGCGACTGTAGGACTGGTTTATATCAGACGGGGGAGATTGGTGTCAGTGACTGTGGGGCTGGTTTATATCAGATAAGAGGGGATTGGTGTCAGTGACTGTTGGGCTGGTGTGTATCAGACAGGAGGAGATTGGTGTCAGTGACTGTGGGGCTGGTTTATATCAGACAGGGGGAGATTGGTGTCAGTGACTGTGGGACTGGATTATATCAGACAGGAGGGGATTGGTGTTAGTGACTGGGGGACTGGTTTATATCGGACCGGGTGGGATTGGTGTCAGTGACTGTGGGGCTGGTGTGTATCAGACAGGGGGAGATCGGTGTCAGTGACTGTGGGGCTGGTGTGTAACAGACAGGGGGAGATTGGTGTCAGTGAGTGTGGGGCTGGTTTATATCAGACAGGAGGAGATTGGTGTCTGTGACTGTGGGAATGGTTTATATCAGACTGGAGGGGATTGGTGTCAGTGACTGTGGGACTGGTTTATATCAGACAGGAGGGGATTGGCGTCAGTGACTGTGGGGCTGGTTTATATCAGACAGGAGGGGATTGGTGTCAGTGACTGTAGGACTGGTTTATATCAGACGGGGGAGATTGGTGTCAGTGACTGTGGGGCTGGTTTATATCAGATAAGAGGGGATTGGTGTCAGTGACTGTGGGGCTGGTTTACATCAGACAGGAGGGGATTGGTGTCAGTGACTGTGGGACTGGTTTATATCAGACAGGGGGAGATTGGTGTCAGTGACTGTGGGGCTGGTTTACATCAGTCAGGAGGGGATTGGTGTCTGTGACTGTGGGACTGGTTTATATCAGACAGGAGGGGATTGGTGTCACTGACTGTGGGACTGGTTTATATTAGACAGGGGGAGATTGGTGTCTGTGACTGTAGGACTGGTTTATATCAGACAGGAGGGGATTGGTGTCAGTGACTGTTGGGCTGGTGTGTATCAGACAGGAGGAGATTGGTGTCAGTGACTGTGGGGCTGGTTTATATCAGACAGGGGGAGATTGGTGTCAGTGACTGTGGGACTGGATTATATCAGACAGCAGGGTATTGGTGTTAGTGACTGTGGGACTGGTTTATATCGGACCGGGGGAGATTGGTGTCAGTGACTGTGGGGCTGGTGTGTATCAGACAGGGGGAGATTGGTGTCAGTGAGTGTGGGGTTGGTTTATATCAGACAGGAGGAGATTGGTGTCTGTGACTGTGGGACTGGTTTATATCAGACAGGAGGGGATTGGTGTCAGTGACTGTGGGACTGGTTTATATCAGACAGGAGGGGATTGGTGTCAGTGACTGTGGGGCCGGTTTATATCAGACAGGGGGAGATTGGTGTCAGTGACTGTGGTGCCAGTTTATATCAGACAGGAGGGGATTGGTGTCAGTGACTGTGGGGCTGGTTAATATCAGACAGGAGGGGATTGGTGTCAGCGACTGTAGGACTGGTTTATATCAGACGGGGGAGATTGGTGTCAGTGACTGTGGGGCTGGTTTATATCAGATAAGAGGGGATTGGTGTCAGTGACTGTTGGGCTGGTGTGTATCAGACAGGAGGAGATTGGTGTCAGTGACTGTGGGACTGGATTATATCAGACAGGAGGGAATTGGTGTTAGTGACTGTGGAGCTGGTGTGTATCAGACAGGGGGAGATTGGTGTCAGTGACTGTGGGGCTGGTGTATATCAGACAGGAGGAGATTGGTGTCTGTGACTGTAGGACTGGTTTATATCAGACAGGAGGGAATTGGTGTCAGTGACTGTGGGACTGGTTTATATCAGACAGGAGGGGATTGGTGTCAGTGACTGTGGGGCTGGTTTATATCAGACAGGAGGGGATTGGTGTCAGTGACTGTGGGGCTGGTTTATATCAGATAGGGGGAGATTGGTGTCAGTGACTGTGGGGCTGGTTTATATCAGACAGGAGGGGATTGGTGGTAGTGACTGTGGGACTGGTTTATATCAGACAGGAGGGGATTGGTGTCAGTGACTGTGGGACTGGTTTATATCAGACAGGAGGGGATTGGTGTCAGTGACTGTGGGACTTTTATGTCAGACAGGAGCGGATTGGTGTCAGTGACTGTGGAGCTGGTGTATATCAGACGGGGAGATTGGTGTCAGTGACTGTGGGGCTGGTTTATGTCAGACAGGAGGGGTTAGGTGTCAGTGACTGTTGGGCTGGTATATGTCAGACAGGAGGGGATTGGTGTCAGTGACTGTGGGGCTGGTTAACATCAGACAGGAGGGGATTAGTGTCTGTGACTGGGGCTGGTTTATATTAGACAGGAGGGGATTTGTGTCAGTGACTGTGGGACTGGTTTATATCAGACAGGAGTGGTTTGGTGTCAGTGACTGTTGGGCTGGTGTGTATCAGACAGGAGAAGATTGGTGTCAGTGACTGTGGGGCTGGTTTATATCAGACAGGGGGAGATTGGTGTCAGTGACTGTGGGACTGGATTATATCAGACAGGAGGGAATTGGTGTTAGTGACTGTGGGACTGGTTTATATCAGACAGGAGGGGATTGGTGTCAGTGACTGTGGGACTGGTTTATATCAGACAGGAGTGGTTTGGTGTCAGTTACTGTTGGGCTGGTGTGTATCAGACAGGAGAAGATTGGTGTCAGTGACTGTGGGGCTGGTTTATATCAGACAGGGGGAGATTGGTGTCAGTGACTGTGGGACTGGATTATATCAGACAGGAGGGAATTGGTGTTAGTGACTGTGGGACTGGTTTATATCAGACAGGAGGGGATTGGTGTCAGTGACTGTGGGACTGGTTTATATCAGACAGGAGGGGATTGGTGTAAGTGACTGTGGGGCTGGTTTATATCAGACAGGAGGGGATTGGTGTCAGTGACTGTGGGGCTGGTTTATATCAGACAGGGAGAGATTGGTGTCAGTGACTGTGGGGCTGGTTTATGTCAGACAGGAGGGGATTGGTGTCAGTGACTGTGGGACTGGTTTATAACAGACAGGAGGGGATTGGTGTCAGCGACTGTAGGACTGGTTTATATCAGACGGGGGAGATTGGTGTCAGTGACTGTGGGGCTGGTTTATATCAGATAAGAGGGGATTGGTGTCAGTGACTGTTGGGCTGGTGTGTATCAGACAGGAGGAGATTGGTGTCAGTGACTGTGGGGCTGGTTTATATCAGACAGGGGGAGATTGGTGTCAGTGACTGTGGGACTGGATTATATCAGACAGGAGGGGATTGGTGTTAGTGACTGGGGGACTGGTTTATATCGGACCGGGTGGGATTGGTGTCAGTGACTGTGGGGCTGGTGTGTATCAGACAGGGGGAGATCGGTGTCAGTGACTGTGGGGCTGGTGTGTAACAGACAGGGGGAGATTGGTGTCAGTGAGTGTGGGGCTGGTTTATATCAGACAGGAGGAGATTGGTGTCTGTGACTGTGGGAATGGTTTATATCAGACTGGAGGGGATTGGTGTCAGTGACTGTGGGACTGGTTTATATCAGACAGGAGGGGATTGGCGTCAGTGACTGTGGGGCTGGTTTATATCAGACAGGAGGGGATTGGTGTCAGTGACTGTAGGACTGGTTTATATCAGACGGGGGAGATTGGTGTCAGTGACTGTGGGGCTGGTTTATATCAGATAAGAGGGGATTGGTGTCAGTGACTGTGGGGCTGGTTTACATCAGACAGGAGGGGATTGGTGTCAGTGACTGTGGGACTGGTTTATATCAGACAGGGGGAGATTGGTGTCAGTGACTGTGGGGCTGGTTTACATCAGTCAGGAGGGGATTGGTGTCTGTGACTGTGGGGCTGGTTTATATCAGACAGGAGGGGATTGGTGTCAGTGACTGTGGGACTGGTTTATATCAGACAGGAGGGGATTGGTGTCACTGACTGTGGGACTGGTTTATATTAGACAGGGGGAGATTGGTGTCTGTGACTGTAGGACTGGTTTATATCAGACAGGAGGGGATTGGTGTCAGTGACTGTTGGGCTGGTGTGTATCAGACAGGAGGAGATTGGTGTCAGTGACTGTGGGGCTGGTTTATATCAGACAGGGGGAGATTGGTGTCAGTGACTGTGGGACTGGATTATATCAGACAGCAGGGTATTGGTGTTAGTGACTGTGGGACTGGTTTATATCGGACCGGGGGAGATTGGTGTCAGTGACTGTGGGGCTGGTGTGTATCAGACAGGGGGAGATTGGTGTCAGTGAGTGTGGGGTTGGTTTATATCAGACAGGAGGAGATTGGTGTCTGTGACTGTGGGACTGGTTTATATCAGACAGGAGGGGATTGGTGTCAGTGACTGTGGGACTGGTTTATATCAGACAGGAGGGGATTGGTGTCAGTGACTGTGGGGCCGGTTTATATCAGACAGGGGGAGATTGGTGTCAGTGACTGTGGTGCCAGTTTATATCAGACAGGAGGGGATTGGTGTCAGTGACTGTGGGGCTGGTTAATATCAGACAGGAGGGGATTGGTGTCAGCGACTGTAGGACTGGTTTATATCAGACGGGGGAGATTGGTGTCAGTGACTGTGGGGCTGGTTTATATCAGATAAGAGGGGATTGGTGTCAGTGACTGTTGGGCTGGTGTGTATCAGACAGGAGGAGATTGGTGTCAGTGACTGTGGGACTGGATTATATCAGACAGGAGGGAATTGGTGTTAGTGACTGTGGAGCTGGTGTGTATCAGACAGGGGGAGATTGGTGTCAGTGACTGTGGGGCTGGTGTATATCAGACAGGAGGAGATTGGTGTCTGTGACTGTAGGACTGGTTTATATCAGACAGGAGGGAATTGGTGTCAGTGACTGTGGGACTGGTTTATATCAGACAGGAGGGGATTGGTGTCAGTGACTGTGGGGCTGGTTTATATCAGACAGGAGGGGATTGGTGTCAGTGACTGTGGGGCTGGTTTATATCAGATAGGGGGAGATTGGTGTCAGTGACTGTGGGGCTGGTTTATATCAGACAGGAGGGGATTGGTGGTAGTGACTGTGGGACTGGTTTATATCAGACAGGAGGGGATTGGTGTCAGTGACTGTGGGACTGGTTTATATCAGACAGGAGGGGATTGGTGTCAGTGACTGTGGGACTTTTATGTCAGACAGGAGCGGATTGGTGTCAGTGACTGTGGAGCTGGTGTATATCAGACGGGGAGATTGGTGTCAGTGACTGTGGGGCTGGTTTATGTCAGACAGGAGGGGTTAGGTGTCAGTGACTGTTGGGCTGGTATATGTCAGACAGGAGGGGATTGGTGTCAGTGACTGTGGGGCTGGTTAACATCAGACAGGAGGGGATTAGTGTCTGTGACTGGGGCTGGTTTATATTAGACAGGAGGGGATTTGTGTCAGTGACTGTGGGACTGGTTTATATCAGACAGGAGTGGTTTGGTGTCAGTGACTGTTGGGCTGGTGTGTATCAGACAGGAGAAGATTGGTGTCAGTGACTGTGGGGCTGGTTTATATCAGACAGGGGGAGATTGGTGTCAGTGACTGTGGGACTGGATTATATCAGACAGGAGGGAATTGGTGTTAGTGACTGTGGGACTGGTTTATATCAGACAGGAGGGGATTGGTGTCAGTGACTGTGGGACTGGTTTATATCAGACAGGAGGGGATTGGTGTAAGTGACTGTGGGGCTGGTTTATATCAGACAGGAGGGGATTGGTGTCAGTGACTGTGGGGCTGGTTTATATCAGACAGGGAGAGATTGGTGTCAGTGACTGTGGGGCTGGTTTATGTCAGACAGGAGGGGATTGGTGTCAGTGACTGTGGGACTGGTTTATAACAGACAGGAGGGGATTGGTGTCAGCCACTGTAGGACTGGTTTATATCAGACGGGGGAGATTGGTGTCAGTGACTGTGGGGCTGGTTTATATCAGATAAGAGGGGATTGGTGTCAGTGACTGTTGGGCTGGTGTGTATCAGACAGGAGGAGATTGGTGTCAGTGACTGTGGGGCTGGTTTATATCAGACAGGGGGAGATTGGTGTCAGTGACTGTGGGGCTGGTGTATATCAGACAGGGGGAGATTGGTGTCAGTGACTGTGGGACTGGATTATATCAGACAGGAGGGGATTGGTGTTAGTGACTGGGGGACTGGTTTATATCGGACCGGGTGGGATTGGTGTCAGTGACTGTGGGGCTGGTGTGTATCAGACAGGGGGAGATCGGTGTCAGTGACTGTGGGGCTGGTGTGTAACAGACAGGGGGAGATTGGTGTCAGTGAGTGTGGGGCTGGTTTATATCAGACAGGAGGAGATTGGTGTCTGTGACTGTGGGACTGGTTTATATCAGACTGGAGGGGATTGGTGTCAGTGACTGTGGGACTGGTTTATATCAGACAGGAGGGGATTGGCGTCAGTGACTGTGGGGCTGGTTTATATCAGACAGGAGGGGATTGGTGTCAGTGACTGTAGGACTGGTTTATATCAGACGGGGGAGATTGGTGTCAGTGACTGTGGGGCTGGTTTATATCAGATAAGAGGGGATTGGTGTCAGTGACTGTGTGGCTGGTTTACATCAGACAGGAGGGGATTGGTGTCAGTGACTGTGGGACTGGTTTATATCAGACAGGGGGAGATTGGTGTCAGTGACTGTGGGGCTGGTTTACATCAGTCAGGAGGGGATTGGTGTCTGTGACTGTGGGGCTGGTTTATATCAGACAGGAGGGGATTGGTGTCAGTGACTGTGGGACTGGTTTATATCAGACAGGAGGGGATTGGTGTCACTGACTGTGGGACTGGTTTATATCAGACAGGAGGTGATTGGTGTCTGTGACTGTAGGACTGGTTTATATCAGACAGGAGGGGATTGGTGTCAGTGACTGTTGGGCTGGTGTGTATCAGACAGGAGGAGATTGGTGTCAGTGACTGTGGGGCTGGTTTATATCAGACAGGGGGAGATTGGTGTCAGTGACTGTGGGACTGGATTATATCAGACAGCAGGGTATTGGTGTTAGTGACTGTGGGACTGGTTTATATCGGACCGGGGGAGATTGGTGTCAGTGACTGTGGGGCTGGTGTGTATCAGACAGGGGGAGATTGGTGTCAGTGAGTGTGGGGTTGGTTTATATCAGACAGGAGGAGATTGGTGTCTGTGACTGTGGGACTGGTTTATATCAGACAGGAGGGGATTGGTGTCAGTGACTGTGGGACTGGTTTATATCAGACAGGAGGGGATTGGTGTCAGTGACTGTGGGACTGGTTTATATCAGACAGGAGGGGATTGGTGTCAGTGACTGTGGGACTGGTTTATATCAGACAGGAGGGGATTGGTGTCAGTGACTGTGGGACTGGTTTATATTAGACAGGACGGGATTGGTGTCAGTGACTGTGGGGCTGGTTTATATCAGACAGGAGGGGATTGGTGTTAGTGACTGTGGGGCTGGTTTATATCAGACAGGGGGAGATTGGTGACAGTGACTGTGGGACTGGTTTATATCAGACACGGGGAGATTGGTGTCAGTGACTGTGGGGCTGGTTGATGTCAGACAGGAGGGGATTGGTGTCAGTGACTGTTGGGCTGGTTTATGTCAGACAGGAGGGGATTGGTGTCAGTGACTGTGGAGCTGGTGTATATCAGACAGGGGGAGATTGGTGTCAGTGACTGTGGGGCTGGTTTATATCAGACAGGAGGGATTTGGTGTCAGTGACTGTGGGACTGGTTTATATCAGACAGGAGGGGATTGGTGTCAGTGACTGTGGGACTGGTTTATATCAGACAGGAGGGGATTGGTGTTAGTGACTGTGGGGCTGGTTTATATCAGACAGGAGGGGATTGCTGTTAGTGACTGTGGGGCTGGTTTATATCAGACAGGGGGAGAATGGTGACAGTGACTGTGGGACTTTTATATCAGACAGGAGCGGATTGGTGTCAGTGACTGTGGAGCTGGTGTATATCAGACAGGGGGAGATTGGTGTCAGTGACTGTGGGGCTTGTTTATGTCAGACAGGAGGGGATAGGTGTCAGTGACTGTTGGGCTGGTTTATGTCAGACAGGAGGGGATTGGTGTCAGTGACTGTGGGACTGGTTTATATCAGACAGGAGGGGATTGGTGTCAGTGACTGTGGTGCTAGTTTATATCAGACAGGAGGGGATTGGTGTCACTGACTGTGGAGCTGCCTTATATCAGACAGGGGGAGATTAGTGTCATTGTTGTGGTGCTGGTTTATGTCAGACAGGAGGCGATTGGTGTCAGTGATTGTGGGGCTGGTGTATATCAGACAGAAGGGGATTGGTATCAGTGACTGTGGGGCTGGTTTACATCAGACAGGAGGGGATCGGTGTCAGTGACTGTGGGACTGGTTTATATCAGACAGGGGGAGATTGGCGTCAGTGACTGTGGGGCTGGTTTATATCAGCCAGAGAGAGATTGGTGTCAGTGACTGTGGGGCTGGTTTATATCAGACAGGAGGAGATTGGTGTCAGTGACTGTGGGGCTGGTTTATATCAGACAGGAGGGGATTGGTGTCAGTGACTGTGGGACTGGTTTATATCAGACAGGGGGAGATTGGTGTCAGTGACTGTGGGGCTGGTTTACATCAGACAGAGGGGATTGGTGTCAGTGACTGTGGGGCTGGTTTATATCAGACAGGAGGGGATTGGTGTCAGTGACTGTGGGACTGGTTTATATCAGACAGGGGGAGGTTGGTGTCAGTGACTGTGGGGCTGGTTTACATCAGACAGGAGGGGATTGGTGTCTGTGACTGTGGGGCTGGTTTATATTAGACAGGAGGGGATTTGTGTCAGTGACTGTGGGACTGGTTTATATCAGACAGGGGGAGATTGGTGTCTCTGACTGTAGGACTGGTTTATATCAGACAGGAGGGGATTGGTGTCAGTGACTGTTGGGCTGGTGTGTATCAGACAGGAGGAGATTGGTGTCAGTGACTGTGGGGCTGGTTTATATCAGACAGGGGGAGATTGGTGTCAGTGACTGTGGGACTGGATTATATCAGACAGGAGGGGATTGGTGTTAGTGACTGTGGGACTGGTTTATATCGGACCGGGTGGGATTGGTGTCAGTGACTGTGGGGCTGGTGTGTATCAGACTGGGGGAGATTGGTGTCAGTGAGTGTGGGGCTGGTTTATATCAGACAGGAGGAGATTGGTGTCTGTGACTGTGGGACTGGTTTATATCGGACCGGGTGGGATTGGTGTCAGGGACTGTGGGGCTGGTGTGTATCAGACAGGGGGAGATTGGTGTCAGTGAGTGTGGGGCTGGTTTATATCAGACAGGAGGAGATTGGTGTCTGTGACTGTGGGACTGGTTTATATCAGACAGGAGGGGATTGGTGTCAGTGACTGTGGGGCTGGTTTATATCAGACAGGAGGGGATTGGTGTCAGTTATTTTGGGGCTGGTGTATATCAGACTGGGGGAGATTGGTGTCAGTGACTGTGGGGCTGGTTTATATCCGACAGGAGGGGATTGGTGTCAGGGACTGTGGGGCCGGTTTATATCAGACAGGGGGAGATTGGTGTCAGTGACTGTGGGGCTGGTTTTATATCAGATAGGGGGAGATTGGTGTCAGTGACTGTGAGGCTGGTTTATATCAGACAGGGGGAGATTGGTGTCAGTGACTGTGGGGCCGGTTTATATCAGACAGGGGGAGATTGGTGTCAGTGACTGTGGTGCCAGTTTATATCAGACAGGAGGGGATTGGTGTCAGTGACTGTGGGGCTGGTTAACATCAGACAGGAGGGGATTAGTGTCTGTGACTGGGGCTGGTTTATATTAGACAGGAGGGGATTTGTGTCAGTGACTGTGGGACTGGTTTATATCAGACAGGAGTGGTTTGGTGTCAGTGACTGTTGGGCTGGTGTGTATCAGACAGGAGAAGATTGGTGTCAGTGACTGTGGGGCTGGTTTATATCAGACAGGGGGAGATTGGTGTCAGTGACTGTGGGACTGGATTATATCAGACAGGAGGGAATTGGTGTTAGTGACTGTGGGACTGGTTTATATCAGACAGGAGGGGATTGGTGTCAGTGACTGTGGGACTGGTTTATATCAGACAGGAGGGGATTGGTGTAAGTGACTGTGGGGCTGGTTTATATCAGACAGGAGGGGATTGGTGTCAGTGACTGTGGGGCTGGTTTATATCAGACAGGGAGAGATTGGTGTCAGTGACTGTGGGGCTGGTTTATGTCAGACAGGAGGGGATTGGTGTCAGTGACTGTGGGACTGGTTTATAACAGACAGGAGGGGATTGGTGTCAGCGACTGTAGGACTGGTTTATATCAGACGGGGGAGATTGGTGTCAGTGACTGTGGGGCTGGTTTATATCAGATAAGAGGGGATTGGTGTCAGTGACTGTTGGGCTGGTGTGTATCAGACAGGAGGAGATTGGTGTCAGTGACTGTGGGGCTGGTTTATATCAGACAGGGGGAGATTGGTGTCAGTGACTGTGGGACTGGATTATATCAGACAGGAGGGGATTGGTGTTAGTGACTGGGGGACTGGTTTATATCGGACCGGGTGGGATTGGTGTCAGTGACTGTGGGGCTGGTGTGTATCAGACAGGGGGAGATCGGTGTCAGTGACTGTGGGGCTGGTGTGTAACAGACAGGGGGAGATTGGTGTCAGTGAGTGTGGGGCTGGTTTATATCAGACAGGAGGAGATTGGTGTCTGTGACTGTGGGACTGGTTTATATCAGACAGGAGGAGATTGGTGTCAGTGACTGTGGGACTGGTTTATATCAGACAGGAGGGGATTGGCGTCAGTGACTGTGGGGCTGGTTTATATCAGACAGGAGGGGATTGGTGTCAGTGACTGTAGGACTGGTTTATATCAGACGGGGGAGATTGGTGTCAGTGACTGTGGGGCTGGTTTATATCAGATAAGAGGGGATTGGTGTCAGTGACTGTGGGGCTGGTTTACATCAGACAGGAGGGGATTGGTGTCAGTGACTGTGGGACTGGTTTATATCAGACAGGGGGAGATTGGTGTCAGTGACTGTGGGGCTGGTTTACATCAGTCAGGAGGGGATTGGTGTCTGTGACTGTGGGGCTGGTTTATATTAGACAGGAGGGGATTTGTGTCAGTGACTGTGGGACTGGTTTATATCAGACAGGGGGAGATTGGTGTCATTGACTGTGGGGCTGGTTTATATCAGACAGGGGGAGATTGGTGTCAGTGACTGTGGGACTGGATTATATCAGACAGCAGGGTATTGGTGTTAGTGACTGTGGGACTGGTTTATATCGGACCGGGGGAGATTGGTGTCAGTGACTGTGGGGCTGGTGTGTATCAGACAGGGGGAGATTGGTGTCAGTGAGTGTGGGGTTGGTTTATATCAGACAGGAGGAGATTGGTGTCTGTGACTGTGGGACTGGTTTATATCAGACAGGAGGGGATTGGTGTCAGTGACTGTGGGAGTGGTTTATATCAGACAGGAGGGGATTGGTGTCAGTGACTGTGGGACTGGTTTATATCAGACAGGAGGGGATTGGTGTCAGTGACTGTGGGACTGGTTTATATCAGACAGGAGGGGATTGGTGTCAGTGACTGTGGGACTGGTTTATATTAGACAGGACGGGATTGGTGTCAGTGACTGTGGGGCTGGTTTATATCAGACAGGAGGGGATTGGTGTTAGTGACTGTGGGGCTGGTTTATATCAGACAGGGGGAGATTGGTGACAGTGACTGTGGGACTGGTTTATATCAGACACGGGGAGATTGGTGTCAGTGACTGTGGGGCTGGTTGATGTCAGACAGGAGGGGATTGGTGTCAGTGACTGTTGGGCTGGTTTATGTCAGACAGGAGGGGATTGGTGTCAGTGACTGTGGAGCTGGTGTATATCAGACAGGGGGAGATTGGTGTCAGTGACTGTGGGGCTGGTTTATATCAGACAGGAGGGGATTGGTGTCAGTGACTGTGGGACTGGTTTATATCAGACAGGAGGGGATTGGTGTCAGTGACTGTGGGACTGGTTTATATCAGACAGGAGGGGATTGGTGTTAGTGACTGTGGGGCTGGTTTATATCAGACAGGAGGGGATTGCTGTTAGTGACTGTGGGGCTGGTTTATATCAGACAGGGGGAGAATGGTGACAGTGACTGTGGGACTTTTATATCAGACAGGAGCGGATTGGTGTCAGTGACTGTGGAGCTGGTGTATATCAGACAGGGGGAGATTGGTGTCAGTGACTGTGGGGCTTGTTTATGTCAGACAGGAGGGGATAGGTGTCAGTGACTGTTGGGCTGGTTTATGTCAGACAGGAGGGGATTGGCGTCAGTGACTGTGGGACTGGTTTATATCAGACAGGAGGGGATTGGTGTCAGTGACTGTGGTGCTAGTTTATATCAGACAGGAGGGGATTGGTGTCACTGACTGTGGAGCTGCCTTATATCAGACAGGGGGAGATTAGTGTCATTGTTGTGGTGCTGGTTTATGTCAGACAGGAGGGGATTGGTGTCAGTGATTGTGGGGCTGGTGTATATCAGACAGAAGGGGATTGGTGTCAGTGACTGTGGGGCTGGTTTACATCAGACAGGAGGGGATCGGTGTCAGTGACTGTGGGACTGGTTTATATCAGACAGGGGGAGATTGGCGTCAGTGACTGTGGGGCTGGTTTATATCCGCCAGAGAGAGATTGGTGTCAGTGACTGTGGGGCTGGTTTATATCAGACAGGAGGAGATTGGTGTCAGTGACTGTGGGGCTGGTTTATATCAGACAGGAGGGGATTGGTGTCAGTGACTGTGGGACTGGTTTATATCAGACAGGAGGGGATTGGTGTCAGTGACTGTGGGACTGGTATATATCAGACAGGGGGAGATTGGTGTCAGTGACTGTGGGGCTGGTTTACATCAGACAAAGGGGATTGGTGTCAGTGACTGTGGGGCTGGTTTATATCAGACAGGAGGGGATTGGTGTCAGTGACTGTGGGACTGGTTTATATCAGACAGGGGGAGGTTGGTGTCAGTGACTGTGGGGCTGGTTTACATCAGACAGGAGGGGATTGGTGTCTGTGACTGTGGGGCTGGTTTATATTAGACAGGAGGGGATTTGTGTCAGTGACTGTGGGACTGGTTTATATCAGACAGGGGGAGATTGGTGTCTCTGACTGTAGGACTGGTTTATATCAGACAGGAGGGGATTGGTGTCAGTGACTGTTGGGCTGGTGTGTATCAGACAGGAGGAGATTGGTGTCAGTGACTGTGGGGCTGGTTTATATCAGACAGGGGGAGATTGGTGTCAGTGACTGTGGGACTGGATTATATCAGACAGGAGGGGATTGGTGTTAGTGACTGTGGGACTGGTTTATATCGGACCGGGTGGGATTGGTGTCAGTGACTGTGGGGCTGGTGTGTATCAGACAGGGGGAGATTGGTGTCAGTGAGTGTGGGGCTGGTTTATATCAGACAGGAGGAGATTGGTGTCTGTGACTGTGGGACTGGTTTATATCGGACCGGGTGGGATTGGTGTCAGGGACTGTGGGGCTGGTGTGTATCAGACAGGGGGAGATTGGTGTCAGTGAGTGTGGGGCTGGTTTATATCAGACAGGAGGAGATTGGTGTCAGTGACTGTGGGACTGGTTTATATCAGACAGGAGGGGATTGGTGTCAGTGACTGTGGGACTGGTTTATATCAGACAGGAGGGGATTGGTGTCAGTGACTGTGGGACTGGTTTATATCAGACAGGAGGGGATTGGTGTCAGTGACTGTGGGACTGGTTTATATCAGACAGGAGGGGATTGGTGTCAGTGACTGTGGGACTGGTTTATATTAGACAGGACGGGATTGGTGTCAGTGACTGTGGGGCTGGTTTATATCAGACAGGGGGAGATTGGTGACAGTGACTGTGGGACTGGTTTATATCAGACACGGGGAGATTGGTGTCAGTGACTGTGGGGCTGGTTGATGTCAGACAGGAGGGGATTGGTGTCAGTGACTGTTGGGCTGGTTTATGTCAGACAGGAGGGGATTGGTGTCAGTGACTGTGGAGCTGGTGTATATCAGACAGGGGGAGATTGGTGTCAGTGACTGTGGGGCTGGTTTATATCAGACAGGAGGGGATTGGTGTCAGTGACTGTGGGACTGGTTTATATCAGACAGGAGGGGATTGGTGTCAGTGACTGTGGGACTGGTTTATATCAGACAGGAGGGGATTGGTGTTAGTGACTGTGGGGCTGGTTTATATCAGACAGGAGGGGATTGCTGTTAGTGACTGTGGGGCTGGTTTATATCAGACAGGGGGAGAATGGTGACAGTGACTGTGGGACTTTTATATCAGACAGGAGCGGATTGGTGTCAGTGACTGTGGAGCTGGTGTATATCAGACAGGGGGAGATTGGTGTCAGTGACTGTGGGGCTTGTTTATGTCAGACAGGAGGGGATAGGTGTCAGTGACTGTTGGGCTGGTTTATGTCAGACAGGAGGGGATTGGTGTCAGTGACTGTGGGACTGGTTTATATCAGACAGGAGGGGATTGGTGTCAGTGACTGTGGTGCTAGTTTATATCAGACAGGAGGGGATTGGTGTCACTGACTGTGGAGCTGCCTTATATCAGACAGGGGGAGATTAGTGTCATTGTTGTGGTGCTGGTTTATGTCAGACAGGACGGGATTGGTGTCAGTGATTGTGGGGCTGGTGTATATCAGACAGAAGGGGATTGGTGTCAGTGACTGTGGGGCTGGTTTACATCAGACAGGAGGGGATCGGTGTCAGTGACTGTGGGACTGGTTTATATCAGACAGGGGGAGATTGGCGTCAGTGACTGTGGGGCTGGTTTATATCAGCCAGAGAGAGATTGGTGTCAGTGACTGTGGGGCTGGTTTATATCAGACAGGAGGAGATTGGTGTCAGTGACTGTGGGGCTGGTTTATATCAGACAGGAGGGGATTGGTGTCAGTGACTGTGGGACTGGTTTATATCAGACAGGGGGAGATTGGTGTCAGTGACTGTGGGGCTGGTTTACATCAGACAGAGGGGATTGGTGTCAGTGACTGTGGGGCTGGTTTATATCAGACAGGAGGGGATTGGTGTCAGTGACTGTGGGACTGGTTTATATCAGACAGGGGGAGGTTGGTGTCAGTGACTGTGGGGCTGGTTTACATCAGACAGGAGGGGATTGGTGTCTGTGACTGTGGGGCTGGTTTATATTAGACAGGAGGGGATTTGTGTCAGTGACTGTGGGACTGGTTTATATCAGACAGGGGGAGATTGGTGTCTCTGACTGTAGGACTGGTTTATATCAGACAGGAGGGGATTGGTGTCAGTGACTGTTGGGCTGGTGTGTATCAGACAGGAGGAGATTGGTGTCAGTGACTGTGGGGCTGGTTTATATCAGACAGGGGGAGATTGGTGTCAGTGACTGTGGGACTGGATTATATCAGACAGGAGGGGATTGGTGTTAGTGACTGTGGGACTGGTTTATATCGGACCGGGTGGGATTGGTGTCAGTGACTGTGGGGCTGGTGTGTATCAGACAGGGGGAGATTGGTGTCAGTGAGTGTGGGGCTGGTTTATATCAGACAGGAGGAGATTGGTGTCTGTGACTGTGGGACTGGTTTATATCGGACCGGGTGGGATTGGTGTCAGGGACTGTGGGGCTGGTGTGTATCAGACAGGGGGAGATTGGTGTCAGTGAGTGTGGGGCTGGTTTATATCAGACAGGAGGAGATTGGTGTCTGTGACTGTGGGACTGGTTTATATCAGACAGGAGGGGATTGGTGTCAGTGACTGTGGGACTGGTTTATATCAGACAGGAGGGGATTGGTGTCAGTGACTGTGGGACTGGTTTATATCAGACAGGAGGGGATTGGTGTCAGTGACTGTGGGACTGGTTTATATCAGACAGGAGGGGATTGGTGAAAGTGACTGTGGGGCTGGTTTATATTAGACAGGATGGGATTGGTGTCAGTGACTGTGGGGCTGGTTTATATCAGACAGGATGGGATTGGTGTTAGTGACTGTGGGGCTGGTTTATATCAGACAGGGGGAGATTGGTGACAGTGACTGTGGGACTGGTTTATATCAGACAGGGGGAGATTGGTGTCAGTGACTGTGGGGCTGGTTTATGTCAGACAGGAGGGAATTGGTGTCAGTGACTGTTGGGCTGGTTTATATCAGACAGGAGGGGAATGGTGTCAGTGACTGTGGGACTGGTTTATATCAGACAGGGGGAGATTGGTGACAGTGACTGTGGGATTCGTTTATATCAGACAGGAGGAGATTGGTGTCAGTGACTGTGGGACTGGTTTATATCAGACAGGAGGGGATTGGTGTCAGTGACTGTGGGGCTGATTTATGTCAGACAGGGGGAGATTGGCGTCAGTGACTGTGGGACTGGTTTATATCAGACAGGGGCAGATTGGCGTCAGTGACTGTGGGGCTGGTTTATATCAGACAGGGAGAGATTGGTGTCACTGACTGTGGGGCTGGTTTATATCAGACAGGAGTGAATTGGTGTCAGTGACTGTGGGGCTGGTTTACATCAGACTGGAGGGGATTGGTGTCAGTGATTGTAGGACTGGTTTATATCAGACAGGGGGAGATTGGTGTCAGTGACTGTGGGGCTGGTTTATGTCAGACAGGGGGAAATTGGTGTCAGTATCTGTGGAGCTGTTATATCAGACAAGAGGGGATTGGTGTCAGTGACTGTGGGGCTGCTTTACATCAGACAAGAGGGAATTGGTGTCAGTGACTGTGGGACTGGTTTATATCAGACAGGGGGAGATTGGTTTCAGTGACTGTGGGGCTTGTTTATGTCAGACAGGAGGGGATAGGTGTCAGTGACTGTTGGGCTGGTTTATGTCAGACAGGAGGGGATTGGTGTCAGTGACTGTGGGACTGGTTTATATCAGTCAGGAGGGGATTGGTGTCAGTGACTGTGGTGCTAGTTTATATCAGACAGGAGGGGATTGGTGTCACTGACTGTGGAGCTGCCTTATATCAGACAGGGGGAGATTAGTGTCATTGTTGTGGTGCTGGTTTATGTCAGACAGGAGGGGATTGGTGTCAGTGATTGTGGGGCTGGTGTATATCAGACAGAAGGGGATTGGTGTCAGTGACTGTGGGGCTGGTTTACATCAGACAGGAGGGGATCGGTGTCAGTGTCTGTGGGACTGGTTTATATCAGACAGGGGGAGATTGGCGTCAGTGACTGTGGGGCTGGTTTATATCAGCCAGAGAGAGATTGGTGTCAGTGACTGTGGGGCTGGTTTATATCAGACAGGAGGAGATTGGTGTCAGTGACTGTGGGGCTGGTTTATATCAGACAGGAGGGGATTGGTGTCAGTGACTGTGGGACTGGTTTATATCAGACAGGGGGAGATTGGTGTCAGTGACTGTGGGGCTGGTTTACATCAGACAGAGGGGATTGGTGTCAGTGACTGTGGGGCTGGTTTATATCAGACAGGAGGGGATTGGTGTCAGTGACTGTGGGACTGGTTTATATCAGACAGGGGGAGGTTGGTGTCAGTGACTGTGGGGCTGGTTTACATCAGACAGGAGGGGATTGGTGTCTGTGACTGTGGGGCTGGTTTATATTAGACAGGAGGGGATTTGTGTCAGTGACTGTGGGACTGGTTTATATCAGACAGGGGGAGATTGGTTTCTCTGACTGTAGGACTGGTTTATATCAGACAGGAGGGGATTGGTGTCAGTGACTGTTGGGCTGGTCTGTATCAGACAGGAGGAGATTGGTGTCAGTATCTGTGGGGCTGTTATATCAGACAAGAGGGGATTGGTGTCAGTGACTGTGTGGCTGGTTTACATCAGACAGGAGGGGATTGGTTTCAGTGACTGTGGGACTGGTTTATATCAGACAGGGGGAGATTGGTGTCAGTGACTGTGGGGCTGGTTTATATCTGACAGGGGCAGATTGGCGTCATTGACTGTGGGGCTGGTTTATATCAGACAGGAGGGGATTGGTGTCAGTGACTGTGGGTCTGGTTTATATCAGACAGGGGGAAATTGGTGTCAGTGACTGTGGGGCTGGTTTATGTCAGACAGGAGGGGATTGGTGTCAGTGATTGTGGGGCTGGTTTATATCAGACAGGGGGAGATTGGTGTCAGTGACTGTGGGGCTGGTGTATATCAGACAGGGGGAGATTGGTGTCAGTGACTGTGGGGCTGGTTTATATCAGACAGGAGGGGATTGGTGTCAGTGACTGTAGGACTGGTTTATATCAGACAGGGGGAGATTGGCGTCAGTGACTGTGGGACTGGTTTATATCAGACAGGGGGAGATTGGTGTCAGTGACTGTGGGGCTGTTATATCAGACAAGAGGGGATTGGTGTCAGTGACTGTGGGGCTGGTTTACATCAGACAGGAGGGAATTGGTGTCAGTGACTGGGGGACTGGTTTATATCAGACAGGGGGAGATTGGTGTCAATGACTGTGGGGCTGGTTCACATCAGACAGGCGGGGATTGGTGTCAGTGACTGTGTGGCTGGTTTACATCAGACAGGACGGGATTGGTGTCAGTGACTGTGGGGCTGGTTTATATCAGACAGGGGCAGATTGGCGTCAGTGACTGTGTGGCTGGTTTATATCAGACAGGGGCAGATTAGCGTCAGTGACTGTGGGACTGGTTTATATTAGACAGGGGGAGATTGGTGTCAGTGACTGTGGGGCTGGTTTATATCAGACAGGAGGGGATTGGTGTCAGTGACTGTGGGTCTGGTTTATATCAGACAGGGGGAGATTGGTGTCAGTGACTGTGGGGCTGGTTTATATCAGACAAGAGGGGATTGGTGTCAGTGACTGTGGGTCTGGTTTATATTAGACAGGGGGAGATTGGTGTCAGTGACTGTGGGGCTGGTTTATATCAGACAAGAGGGGATTGGTGTCAGTGACTGTGGGGCTGGTTTACATCAGACAGGAGGGGATTGGTGTCAGTGACTGTGGGACTGGTTTATATTAGACAGGAGGGGATTGGTGTCAGTGACTGTGGGGCTGGTTTATATCAGACAGGAGGAGATTGGTGTCAGTGACTGTGGGGCTGGTTTATATCAGACAGGAGGGGATTGGTGTCAGTGACTGTGGGGCTGGTTTACATCAGACAGAGGGGATTGGTGTCAGTGACTGTGGGGCTGGTTTATATCAGACAGGAGGGGATTGGTGTCAGTGACTGTGGGACTGGTTTATATCAGACAGGGGGAGATTGGTGTCAGTGACTGTGGGGCTGGTTTACATCTGACAGGAGGGGATTGGTGTCTGGGACTGTGGGGCTGGTTTATATTAGACAGGAGGGGATTTGTGTCAGTGACTGTGGGACTGGTTTATATCAGACAGGGGGAGATTGGTGTCTGTGACTGTAGGAGTGGTTTATATCAGGCAGGAGGGGATTGGTGTCAGTGACTGTTGGGCTGGTGTGTATCAGACAGGAGGAGATTGGTGTCAGTGACTGTGGGGCTGGTTTATATCAGACAGGGGGAGATTGGTGTCAGTGACTGTGGGACTGGATTATATCAGACAGGAGGGGATTTGTGTTAGTGACTGTGGGACTGGTTTATATCGGACCGGGGGAGATTGGTGTCAGTGACTGTGGGGCTGGTGTGTATCAGACAGGGGGAGATTGGTGTCAGTGAGTGTGGGGCTGGTTTATATCAGACAGGAGGAGATTGGTGTCTGTGACTGTGGGACTGGTTTATATCAGACAGGAGGGGATTGGTGTCAGTGACTGTGGGACTGGTTTATATCAGACAGGAGGGGATTGGTGTCAGTGACTGTGGTATTGGTTTATATCAGACAGGTGGGGATTGGTGTTAGTGACTGTGGGGCTGGTTTATATCAGACAGGGGGAGAATGGTGACAGTGAATGTGGGACTTTTATATCATACAGGAGCGGATTGGTGTCAGTGACTGTGGAGCTGGTGTATATCAGACAGGGGGAGATTGGTGTCAGTGACTGTGGGGCTTGTTTACGTTAGACGGGAGGGGATAGGTGTCAGTGACTGTTGGACTGGTTTATGTCAGACAGGAGGGGATTGGTGTCATTGACTGTGCGACTGGTTTATATCAGACAGGAGGGGATTGGTGTCAGTGACTGTGGTGCTAGTTTATATCAGACAGGAGGGGATTGGTGTCACTGACTGGAGCTGCCTTATATCAGACAGGGGGAGATTAGTGTCATTGTTGTGGTGCTGGTTTATATCAGACAGGAGGGGATTGGTGTCAGTGATTGTGGGGCTGGTGTATATCAGACAGGAGGGGATTGGTGTCAGTGACTGTGGGGCTGGTTTATTTCAGACAGGGGGAGATTGGTGTCAGTGATTTTGGGGCTGGTTTATATCAGACAGGAGGGGATTGGTGTCAGTGACTGTGGGGCTGGTTTATATCAGACAGGAGGGGATTGGTGTCAGTGACTGTAGGACTGGTTTATATCAGACGGGGGAGATTGGTGTCAGTGACTGTGGGGCTGGTTTACATCAGACAGGAGGGGATTGGTGTCAGTGACTGTTGGGCTGGTTTATGTCAGACAGGAGGGGATTGGTGTCAGTGACTGTGGGACTGGTTTATATCAGACAGGAGTGGATTGGTGTCAGTGACTGTGGGACTGGTTTATATCAGACAGGAGGGGATTGGTGTCAGTGACTGTGGGACTGGTTTATATCAGACAGGAGGGGATTGGTGTCGGTGACTGTGGGGCTGGTTTATATCAGACAGGAGGGGATTGGTGTCGGTGACTGTGGGACTGGTTTATATCAGACAGGAGGAGATTGGTGTCAGGGACTGTGGAGCTGCCTTATATCGGACAGGGGGAGATTGGTGTCAGTGATTGTGGGGCTGGATAGTGTCAGACAGGGGGAGATTGGTGTCAGTGACTGTGGGACTGCTTTATATCAGACAGGAGGGAATTGGTGTCAGTGACTGTGGGGCTGGTGTATGTCAGACAGGAGGAGATTGGTGTCTGTGACTGTGGGACTGGTTTATATCAGACAGGAGGGGATTGGTGTCAGTGACTGTGGGACTGGTTTATATCAGACAGGAGGGGATTGGTGTCAGTGACTGTGGGGCTGGTTTATATCAGACAGGAAGGGATTGGTGTCAGTTATTTTGGAGCTGGTTTATATCAGACAGGAGGGGATTGGTGTCAGTGACTGTGGGACTGGTTTATATCAGACAGGAGCGGATTGGTGTCAATGACTGTGGGACTGGTTTATATCAGACAGGGGGAGATTGGTGTCAGTGACTGTGGGGCTGGTTTATATCAGACAGGGGGAGATTGGTGTCTGTGACTGTGGGACTGGTTTATATCAGACAGGAGGGGATTGGTGTCAGTGACTGTAGGACTGGTGTGTATCAGACAGGAGGAGATTGGTGTCAGTGACTTTGGGGCTGGTTTTTATCAGACAGGGGGAGATTGGTGTCAGTGACTGTGGGACTGGATTATATCAGACAGGAGGGGATTGGTGTCAGTGACTGTGGGGCTGGTTTATATCAGACAGGGGGAGATTGGTGTCAGTGACTGTGGGGCTGGTTTATATCAGACAGGAGGGGATTGGTGTCAGTGACTGTGGGACTGGTTTATATCAGACAGGAGGGGATTGGTGTCAGTGACTGTGGGACTGGTTTTTATCAGACAGGAGCGGATTGGTGTCAGTGACTGTGGGACTGGTTTATATCAGACAGGAGGGGATTGGTGTCAGTGACTGTGGGACTGGTTTATATCAGACAGGAGGGGATTGGTGTCAGTGACTGTGGGACTGGTTTATGTCAGACAGGAGGGGATTAGTGTTAGTGACTGTGGGACTGGTTTATATCAGACCGGAGGGGATTGGTGTCAGTGACTGTGGGACTGGTTTATATCACACAGGGGGAGATTGGTGTCAGTGACTGTGGGGCTGGTTTATATCAGACAGGGGGAGATTGGTGTCAGTGACTGTGGGACTGGTTTATATCAGACAGGAGGGGATTGGTGTCAGTGACTGTGGGACTGGTTTATATCAGACAGGAGCGGATTGGTGTCAGTGACTGTGGGACTGGTTTATATCAGACAGGAGGGGATTGGTGTCTGTGACTGTGGGACTGGTTTATATCAGACAGGAGCGGATTGGTGTCAGTGACTGTGGGACTGGTTTATATCAGACAGGAGGGGATTGGTGTCAGTGACTGTGGGACTGGTTTATATCGGACAGGAGCGGATTGGTGTTAGTGACTGTGGGGCTGGTTTATATCAGACAGGGGGAGAATGGTGAGAGTGACTGTGGGACTGGTTTATATCAGACAGGAGAGGATTGGTGTCAGTGACTGTGGAGCTGGTGTATATCAGACAGGGGGAGATTGGTGTCAGTGACTGTGGGACTGGTTTATATCAGACAGGAGGGGATTGGTGTCAGTGACTGTGGGACTGGTTTATATCAGACAGGAGGGGATTGGTGTCAGTGACTGTGGGACTGGTTTATATCAGACAGGAGGGGATTGGTGTCATTGTTGTGGTGCTGGTTTATATCAGACAGGAGGGGATTGGTGTCAGTGATTGTGGGGCTGGTGTATATCAGACAGGAGGAGATTGTTGTCAGTGACTGTGGGGCTGGTTTATATCAGACAGGAGGGGATTGGTGTCAATGACTGTGGGGCTGGTTTATATCAGCCAGGAGGGGATTGGTGTCAGTGACTGTGGGACTGGTTTATATCAGACAGGGGGAGATTGATGTCTGTGACTGTGGGACTGGTCTTTATCAGACAGGAGGGGATTGGTGTCAGTGACTGTGGGGCTGGTGTATATCAGACAGGAGGAGATTGGTGTCAGTGACTGTGGGGCTGGTTTATATCAGACAGGAGTGGATTGGTGTCAGTGACTGTGGGACTGGTTTATATCGGACAGGGGGAGATTGGTGTCAGTGATTGTGGGGCTGGATAGTGTCAGACAGGGGGAGATTGGTGTCAGTGACTGTGGGACTGGTTTATATCAGACAGGAGGGAATTGGTGTCAGTGACTGTGGGACTGGTTTATATCAGACAGGAGGGAATTGGTGTCAGTGACTGTGGGGCTGGTGTATATCAGACAGGAGGAGATTGGTGTCTGTGACTGTGGGACTGGTTTATATCAGACAGGAGGGGATTTGTGTCAGTGACTGTGGGACTGGTTTATATCAGACAGGAGGGGATTGGTGTTAGTGACTGTGGGGCTGGTTTATGTCAGACAGGAGGGGATTGGTGTCAGTGACTGTGGGACTGGTTTATATCAGACAGGGGGAGATTGGTGTCAGGGACTGTGGGGCTGGTTTATATCAGACAGGAGGAGATTGGTGTCAGTGACTGTGGGACTGGTTTATATCAGACAGGAGGGGATTGGTGAAAGTGACTGTGGGGCTGGTTTATATTAGACAGGAGGGGATTGGTGTCAGTGACTGTGGGGCTGCTTTATGTCAGACAGGAGGGGATTGGTGTCAGTGACTGTGGGACTGGTTTATATCAGACAGGGGGAGATTGATGTCAGGGACTGTGTGGCTGGTTTATATCAGACAGGAGGAGATTTGTGTCAGTGACCGTGGGACTGGTTTATGTCAGACAGGAGGGGATTTGTGTCAGTGACTGTGGGACTGGTTTATGTCAGACAGGGGGAGATTGGTGTCTGTGACTGTGGGGCTGGTTTATATCAGACAAGAGGGGATTGGTGTCAGTGACTGTGGGGTTGGTTTACATCAGACAGGAGGGGATTGGTGTCAGTGACTGTGGAACTGGTTTATATCAGACAGGGGGAGATTGGCGTCAGTGACTGTGGGGCTAGTTTATATCAGCCAGAGAGAGATTGGTGTCAGTGACTGTGGGGCTGGTTTATATCAGACAGGAGGAGATTGGTGTCAGTGACTGTGGGGCTGGTTTATATCAGACAGGAGGGGATTGGTGTCAGTGACTGTGGGACTGGTTTATATCAGACAGGGTGAGATTGGTGTCAGTGACTGTGGGGCTGGTTTACATCAGACAGAGGGGATTGGTGTCAGTGACTGTGGGGCTGGTTTATATCAGACAGGAGGGGATTGGTGTCAGTGACTGTGGGACTGGTTTATATCAGACAGGGGGAGATTGGTGTCAGTGACTGTGGGGCTGGTTTACATCAGACAGGAGAGGATTGGTGTCTGGGTCTGTGGGGCTGGTTTATATTAGACAGGAGGGGATTTGTGTCAGTGACTGTGGGACTGGTTTATATCAGACAGGGGGAGATTGGTGTCTGTGACTGTAGGAGTGGTTTATATCAGACAGGAGGGGATTGGTGTCAGTGACTGTTGGGCTGGTGTGTATCAGACAGGAGGAGATTGGTGTCAGTGACTGTGGGGCTGGTTTATATCAGACAGGGGGAGATTGGTGTCAGTGACTGTGGCACTGGATTATATCAGACAGGAGGGGATTTGTATTAGTGACTGTGGGACTGGTTTATATCGGACCGGGGAAGATTGGTGTCAGTGACTGTGGGGCTGGTGTGTATCAGACAGGGGGAGATTGGTGTCAGTGAGTGTGGGGCTGGTTTATATCAGACAGGAGGGGATTGGTGTCAGTGACTGTGGGACTGGTTTATATCAGACAGGAGCGGATTGGTGTCAGTGACTGTGGGATTGGTTAATATCAGACAGAAGGGGATTGGTGTCAGTGACTGTGGGACTGGTTTATATCACACAGGAGGGGATTGGTGAAAGTGACTGTGGGGCTGGTTTATATTAGACAGGACGGGATTTGTGTTAGTGACTGTGGGGCTGGTTTATATCAGACAGGAGGGGATTGGTGTTAGTGACTGTGGGGCTGGTTTATATCAGACAGGAGGGGATTGGTGTTAGTGACTGTGGGGCTGGTTTATATGAGACAGGGGGAGATTGGTGTCAGTGACTGTGGGGCTGGTTTATATCAGACAGGGGGAGATTGGTGACAGTGACTGTGGGACTGGTTTATATCAGACAGGAGGGGATTGGTGTCAGTGACTGTGGGGCTGGTTTATGTCAGACAGGAGGGGATTGGTGTCAGTGACTGTTGGGCTGGTTTATGTCAGACAGGAGGGGATTGGTGTCAGTCACTGTGGAGCTGGTGTATATCAGACAGGGGGAGATTGGTGTCAGTGACTGTGGGGCTGGTTTATATCAGACAGGCGGGATTGGTGTCAGTGACTGTGGGACTGGTTTATATCAGACAGGAGGGGATTGGTGTCAGTGACTGTGGGACTGGTTTATATCAGACAGGAGGGGATTGGTGTTCGTGACTTTGGGGCTGGTTTATATCAGACAGGAGGGGATTGGTGTTAGTGACTGTGGGGCTGGTTTATATCAGACAGGGGGAGAATGGTGACAGTGACTGTGGGACTTTTATATCATACAGGAGCGGATTGGTGTCAGTGACTGTGGAGCTGGTGTATATCAGACAGGGGGAGATTGGTGTCAGTGACTGTGGGGCTTGTTTACGTCAGACGGTAGGGGATAGGTGTCAGTGACTGTTGGGTGGTTTATGTCAGATAGGAGGGGATTGGTGTCAGTGACTGTGGGACTGGTTTATATCAGACAGGAGGGGATTGGTGTCAGTGACTGTGGTGCTAGTTTATATCAGACAGGAGGGGATTGGTGTCACTGACTGTGGAGCTGCCTTATATCAGACAGGGGGAGATTAGTGTCATTGTTGTGGTGCTGGTTTATATCAGACAGGAGGGGATTGGTGTCAGTGACTGTGGGGCTGGTTTATATCAGACAGGAGGGGATTGGTGTCAGTGACTGTGGGGCTGGTTTATTTCAGACAGGGGGAGATTGGTGTCAGTGATTTTGGGGCTGGTTTATATCAGACAGGAGGGGATTGGTGTCAGTGACTGTGGGGCTGGTTTATATCAGACAGGAGGGGATTGGTGTCAGTGACTGTAGGACTGGTTTATATCAGACAAGAGGGGATTGGTGTCAGTGACTGTGGGGCTGGTTTACATCAGACAGGAGGGGATTGGTGTTAGTGAGTGTTGGGCTGGTTTATGTCAGACAGGAGGGGATTGGTGTCAGTGACTGTGGGACTGGTTTATATCAGACAGGAGGGGATTGGTGTCAGTGACTGTGGGACTGGTTTATATCAGACAGGAGCGGATTGGTGTCAGTGACTGTGGGACTGGTTTATATCAGACAGGAGGGGATTGGTGTCAGTGACTGTGGGACTGGTTTATATCGGACAGGAGCGGATTGGTGTTAGTGACTGTGGGGCTGGTTTATGTCAGACAGGGGGAGAATGGTGAGAGTGACTGTGGGACTGGTTTATGTCAGACAGGAGAGGATTGGTGTCAGTGACTGTGGAGCTGGTGTATATCAGACAGGGGGAGATTGGTGTCAGTGACTGTGGGACTGGTTTATATCAGACAGGAGGGGATTGGTGTCAGTGACTGTGGGACTGGTTTATATCAGACAGGAGGTGATTGGTGTCAGTGACTGTGGGACTGGTTTATATCAGACAGGAGGGGATTGGTGTCAGTGACTGTGGGACAGGTTTATATCAGACAGGAGGGGATTGGTGTCAGTGATTGTGGGGCTGGTGTATATCAGACAGGAGGAGATTGTTGTCAGTGACTGTGGGGCTGGTTTATATCAGACAGGAGGGGATTGGTGTCAATGACTGTGGGGCTGGTTTATATCAGCCAGGAGGGGATTGGTGTCAGTGACTGTGGGACTGGTTTATATCAGACAGGGGGAGATTGGTGTCTGTGACTGGGGGACTGGTTAATATCAGACCGGAGGGGATTGGTGTCAGTGACTGTGGCACTGGATTATATCAGACAGGAGGGGATTTGTATTAGTGACTGTGGGACTGGTTTATATCGGACCGGGGGAGATTGGTGTCAGTGACTGTGGGGCTGGTGTGTATCAGACAGGGGGAGATTGGTGTCAGTGAGTGTGGGGCTGGTTTATATCAGACAGGAGGGGATTGGTGTCAGTGACTGTGGGACTGGTTTATATCAGACAGGAGCGGATTGGTGTCAGTGACTGTGGGATTGGTTAATATCAGACAGAAGGGGATTGGTGTCAGTGACTGTGGGACTTGTTTATATCAGACAGGGGGAGATTGGTGTCAGTGACTGTGGCACTGGATTATATCAGACAGGAGGGGATTTGTATTAGTGACTGTGGGACTGGTTTATATCGGACCGGGGGAGATTGGTGTCAGTGACTGTGGGGCTGGTGTGTATCAGACAGGGGGAGATTGGTGTCAGTGAGTGTGGGGCTGGTTTATATCAGACAGGAGGGGATTGGTGTCAGTGACTGTGGGACTGGTTTATATCAGACAGGAGCGGATTGGTGTCAGTGACTGTGGGATTGGTTAATATCAGACAGAAGGGGATTGGTGTCAGTGACTGTGGGACTGGTTTATATCACACAGGAGGGGATTGGTGAAAGTGACTGTGGGGCTGGTTTATATTAGACAGGACGGGATTTGTGTCAGTGACTGTGGGGCTGGTTTATATCAGACAGGAGGGGATTGGTGTCAGTGACTGTGGGACTTGTTTATATCAGACAGGGGGAGATTGGTGTCAGTGACTGTGGCACTGGATTATATCAGACAGGAGGGGATTTGTATTAGTGACTGTGGGACTGGTTTATATCGGACCGGGGGAGATTGGTGTCAGTGACTGTGGGGCTGGTGTGTATCAGACAGGGGGAGATTGGTGTCAGTGAGTGTGGGGCTGGTTTATATCAGACAGGAGGGGATTGGTGTCAGTGACTGTGGGACTGGTTTATATCAGACAGGAGCGGATTGGTGTCAGTGACTGTGGGATTGGTTAATATCAGACAGAAGGGGATTGGTGTCAGTGACTGTGGGACTGGTTTATATCACACAGGAGGGGATTGGTGAAAGTGACTGTGGGGCTGGTTTATATTAGACAGGACGGGATTTGTGTCAGTGACTGTGGGGCTGGTTTATATCAGACAGGAGGGGATTGGTGTCAGTGACTGTGGGACTGGTTTATATCAGACAGGAGGGGATTGGTGTCAGTGACTGTGGTGCTAGTTTATATCAGACAGGAGGGGATTGGTGTCACTGACTGTGGAGCTGCCTTATATCGGACAGGGGGAGATTAGTGTCATTGTTGTGGTGCTGGTTTATATCAGACAGGAGGAGATTGGTGTCAGTGACTGTGGGGCTGGTTTATATCAGACAGGAGGGGATTGGTGTCAGTGACTGTGGGGTTGGTTTATATCAGACAGGAGGGGATTGGTGTCAGTGACTGTGGGACTGGTTTATATCAGACAGGAGGGGATTGGTGTCAGTGACTGTGGGGCTGGTTTATATCAGACAGGAGGGGATTGGTGTCAGTGACTGTGGGGCTGGTTTATTTCAGACAGGGGGAGATTGGTGTCAGTGATTTTGGGGCTGGTTTATATCAGACAGGAGGGGATTGGTGTCAGTGACTGTGGGGCTGGTTTATATCAGACAGGAGGGGATTGGTGTCAGTGACTGTAGGACTGGTTTATATCAGACAAGAGGGGATTGGTGTCAGTGACTGTGGGGCTGGTTTACATCAGACAGGAGGGGATTGGTGTTAGTGAGTGTTGGGCTGGTTTATGTCAGACAGGAGGGGATTGGTGTCAGTGACTGTGGGACTGGTTTATATCAGACAGGAGGGGATTGGTGTCAGTGACTGTGGGACTGGTTTATATCAGACAGGAGCGGATTGGTGTCAGTGACTGTGGGACTGGTTTATATCAGACAGGAGGGGATTGGTGTCAGTGACTGTGGGACTGGTTTATATCGGACAGGAGCGGATTGGTGTTAGTGACTGAGGGCTGGTTTATATCAGACAGGGGGAGAATGGTGAGAGTGACTGTGGGACTGGTTTATATCAGACAGGAGAGGATTGGTGTCAGTGACTGTGGAGCTGGTGTATATCAGACAGGGGGAGATTGGTGTCAGTGACTGTGGGACTGGTTTATATCAGACAGGAGGGGATTGGTGTCAGTGACTGTGGGGCTGGTGTATATCAGACAGGAGGAGATTGTTGTCAGTGACTGTGGGGCTGGTTTATATCAGACAGGAGGGGATTGGTGTCAATGACTGTGGGGCTGGTTTATATCAGCCAGGAGGGGATTGGTGTCAGTGACTGTGGGACTGGTTTATATCAGACAGGGGGAGATTGGTGTCTGTGACTGTGGGGCTGGTTTATATCAGACAGGGGGAGATTGGTGTCTGTGACTGTGGGACTGGTTAATATCAGACAGGAGGGGATTGGTGTCAGTGACTGTGGGGCTGGTGTATATCAGACAGGGGGAGATTGGTGTCTGTGACTGGGGACTGGTTAATATCAGACAGGAGGAGATTGGTGTCAGTGACTGTGGGGCTGGTTTATATCAGACAGGGTTGGATTAGTGTCAGTGACTGTGGGACTGGTTTATATCGGACAGGGGGAGATTGGTGTCAGTGATTGTGGGGCTGGATAGTGTCAGACAGGTGGAGATTGGTGTCAGTGACCGTGGGACTGGTTTATATCAGACAGGAGGGAATTGGTGTCAGTGACTGTGGGGCTGGTGTATATCAGACAGGAGGGAATTGGTGTCAGTGACTGTGGGGCTGGTGTATATCAGACAGGAGGAGATTGGTGTCTGTGACTGTGGGACTGGTTTATATCAGACAGGAGGGGATTTGTGTCAGTGACTGTGGGACTGGTTTATATCAGACAGGAGGGGATTGGTGTTAGTGACTGTGGGGCTGGTTTATATCAGACAGGGGGAGATTGCTGTCAGTGACTGTGGGACTGGTTTATATCAGACAGGAGGGGATTGGTGTCATTGACTGTGGAGGTGGTGTATATCAGACAGGGGGAGATTGGTGTCAGTGACTGTGGGGCTGGTTTATATCAGACAGGGGGAGATTGGTGACAGTGACTGTGGGGCTGGTTTATATCAGACAGGGGGAGATTGGTGACAGTGACTGTGGGATTGGTTTATATCAGACAGGAGCGGATTGGTGTCATTGACTGTGGAGGTGGTGTATATCAGACAGGGGGAGATTGGTGTCAGTGACTGTGGGGCTGGTTTACGTCAGACAGGAGGGGATTGGTGTCAGTGACTGTGGGGCTGGTTTATATCAGACAGGAGGGGATTGGTGTCAGTGACTGTGGAACTGGTTTATATCAGACAGGGGGAGATTGGCGTCAGTGACTGTGGGGCTAGTTTATATCAGCCAGAGAGAGATTGGTGTCAGTGACTGTGGGGCTGGTTTATATCAGACAGGAGGAGATTGGTGTCAGTGACTGTGGGGCTGGTTTATATCAGACAGGAGGGGATTGGTGTCAGTGACTGTGGGACTGGTTTATATCAGACAGGGGGAGATTGGTGTCATTGACTGTGGGGCTGGTTTACATCAGACAGAGGGGATTGGTGTCAGTAACTGTGGGGCTGGTTTATATCAGACAGGAGGGGATTGGTGTCAGTGACTGTGGGACTGGTTTATATCAGACAGGGGGAGATTGGTGTCAGTGACTGTGGGGCTGGTTTACATCAGACAGGAGGGGATTGGTGTCTGTGACTGTGGGGCTGGTTTATATTAGACATGAGGGGATTTGTGTCAGTGACTGTGGGACTGGTTTATATCAGACAGGGGGAGATTGGTGTCTGTGACTGTAGGAGTGGTTTATATCAGACAGAGAGAGATTGGTGTCAGTGACTGTGGGGCTGGTTTATATCAGACAGGAGGAGATTGGTGTTAGTGACTGTGGGACTGGTTTATATCAGACCGGAGGGGATTGGTGTCAGTGACTGTGGGGCTGGTTTATATCAGACAGGAGGGGATTGGTGTCAGTGACTGTGGGACTGGTTTATATCAGACAGGAGGTGATTGGTGTCAGTGACTGTGGGACTGGTTTATATCGGACCGGGGGAGATTGGTGTCAGTGACTGTGGGGCTGGTGTGTATCAGACAGGGGGAGATTGGTGTCAGTGAGTGTGGGGCTGGTTTATATCAGACAGGAGGGGATTGGTGTCAGTGACTGTGGGACTGGTTTATATCAGACAGGAGCGGATTGGTGTCAGTGACTGTGGGATTGGTTAATATCAGACAGAAGGGGATTGGTGTCAGTGACTGTGGGACTTGTTTATATCAGACAGGGGGAGATTGGTGTCAGTGACTGTGGCACTGGATTATATCAGACAGGAGGGGATTTGTATTAGTGACTGTGGGACTGGTTTATATCGGACCGGGGGAGATTGGTGTCAGTGACTGTGGGGCTGGTGTGTATCAGACAGGGGGAGATTGGTGTCAGTGAGTGTGGGGCTGGTTTATATCAGACAGGAGGGGATTGGTGTCAGTGACTGTGGGACTGGTTTATATCAGACAGGAGCGGATTGGTGTCAGTGACTGTGGGATTGGTTAATATCAGACAGAAGGGGATTGGTGTCAGTGACTGTGGGACTGGTTTATATCACACAGGAGGGGATTGGTGAAAGTGACTGTGGGGCTGGTTTATATTAGACAGGACGGGATTTGTGTCAGTGACTGTGGGGCTGGTTTATATCAGACAGGAGGGGATTGGTGTCAGTGACTGTGGGACTTGTTTATATCAGACAGGGGGAGATTGGTGTCAGTGACTGTGGCACTGGATTATATCAGACAGGAGGGGATTTGTATTAGTGACTGTGGGACTGGTTTATATCGGACCGGGGGAGATTGGTGTCAGTGACTGTGGGGCTGGTGTGTATCAGACAGGGGGAGATTGGTGTCAGTGAGTGTGGGGCTGGTTTATATCAGACAGGAGGGGATTGGTGTCAGTGACTGTGGGATTGGTTAATATCAGACAGAAGGGGATTGGTGTCAGTGACTGTGGGACTGGTTTATATCACACAGGAGGGGATTGGTGAAAGTGACTGTGGGGCTGGTTTATATTAGACAGGACGGGATTTGTGTCAGTGACTGTGGGGCTGGTTTATATCAGACAGGAGGGGATTGGTGTCAGTGACTGTGGGACTGGTTTATATCAGACAGGAGGGGATTGGTGTCAGTGACTGTGGTGCTAGTTTATATCAGACAGGAGGGGATTGGTGTCACTGACTGTGGAGCTGCCTTATATCGGACAGGGGGAGATTAGTGTCATTGTTGTGGTGCTGGTTTATATCAGACAGGAGGAGATTGGTGTCAGTGACTGTGGGGCTGGTTTATATCAGACAGGAGGGGATTGGTGTCAGTGACTGTGGGGTTGGTTTATATCAGACAGGAGGGGATTGGTGTCAGTGACTGTGGGACTGGTTTATATCAGACAGGAGGGGATTGGTGTCAGTGACTGTGGGGCTGGTTTATATCAGACAGGAGGGGATTGGTGTCAGTGACTGTGGGGCTGGTTTATTTCAGACAGGGGGAGATTGGTGTCAGTGATTTTGGGGCTGGTTTATATCAGACAGGAGGGGATTGGTGTCAGTGACTGTGGGGCTGGTTTATATCAGACAGGAGGGGATTGGTGTCAGTGACTGTAGGACTGGTTTATATCAGACAAGAGGGGATTGGTGTCAGTGACTGTGGGGCTGGTTTACATCAGACAGGAGGGGATTGGTGTTAGTGAGTGTTGGGCTGGTTTATGTCAGACAGGAGGGGATTGGTGTCAGTGACTGTGGGACTGGTTTATATCAGACAGGAGGGGATTGGTGTCAGTGACTGTGGGACTGGTTTATATCAGACAGGAGGGGATTGGTGTCAGTGACTGTGGGACTGGTTTATATCGGACAGGAGCGGATTGGTGTTAGTGACTGTGGGACTGGTTTATATCAGACAGGAGAGGATTGGTGTCAGTGACTGTGGAGCTGGTGTATATCAGACAGGGGGAGATTGGTGTCAGTGACTGTGGGACTGGTTTATATCAGACAGGAGGGGATTGGTGTCAGTGACTGTGGGGCTGGTGTATATCAGACAGGAGGAGATTGTTGTCAGTGACTCTGGGGCTGGTTTATATCAGACAGGAGGGGATTGGTGTCAATGACTGTGGGGCTGGTTTATATCAGCCAGGAGGGGATTGGTGTCAGTGACTGTGGGACTGGTTTATATCAGACAGGGGGAGATTGGTGTCTGTGACTGTGGGGCTGGTTTATATCAGACAGGGGGAGATTGGTGTCTGTGACTGTGGGACTGGTTAATATCAGACAGGAGGGGATTGGTGTCAGTGACTGTGGGGCTGGTGTATATCAGACAGGGGGAGATTGGTGTCTGTGACTGGGGACTGGTTAATATCAGACAGGAGGAGATTGGTGTCAGTGACTGTGGGGCTGGTTTATATCAGACAGGAGTGGATTAGTGTCAGTGACTGTGGGACTGGTTTATATCGGACAGGGGGAGATTGGTGTCAGTGATTGTGGGGCTGGATAGTGTCAGACAGGTGGAGATTGGTGTCAGTGACCGTGGGACTGGTTTATATCAGACAGGAGGGAATTGGTGTCAGTGACTGTGGGGCTGGTGTATATCAGACAGGAGGGAATTGGTGTCAGTGACTGTGGGGCTGGTGTATATCAGACAGGAGGAGATTGGTGTCTGTGACTGTGGGACTGGTTTATATCAGACAGGAGGGGATTTGTGTCAGTGACTGTGGGACTGGTTTATATCAGACAGGAGGGGATTGGTGTTAGTGACTGTGGGGCTGGTTTATATCAGACAGGGGGAGATTGCTGTCAGTGACTGTGGGACTGGTTTATATCAGACAGGAGGGGATTGGTGTCATTGACTGTGGAGGTGGTGTATATCAGACAGGGGGAGATTGGTGTCAGTGACTGTGGGGCTGGTTTATATCAGACAGGGGGAGATTGGTGACAGTGACTGTGGGGCTGGTTTATATCAGACAGGGGGAGATTGGTGACAGTGACTGTGGGATTGGTTTATATCAGACAGGAGCGGATTGGTGTCATTGACTGTGGAGGTGGTGTATATCAGACAGGGGGAGATTGGTGTCAGTGACTGTGGGGCTGGTTTACGTCAGACAGGAGGGGATTGGTGTCAGTGACTGTGGGGCTGGTTTATATCAGACAGGAGGGGATTGGTGTCAGTGACTGTGGAACTGGTTTATATCAGACAGGGGGAGATTGGCGTCAGTGACTGTGGGGCTAGTTTATATCAGCCAGAGAGAGATTGGTGTCAGTGACTGTGGGGCTGGTTTATATCAGACAGGAGGAGATTGGTGTCAGTGACTGTGGGGCTGGTTTATATCAGACAGGAGGGGATTGGTGTCAGTGACTGTGGGACTGGTTTATATCAGACAGGGGGAGATTGGTGTCATTGACTGTGGGGCTGGTTTACATCAGACAGAGGGGATTGGTGTCAGTAACTGTGGGGCTGGTTTATATCAGACAGGAGGGGATTGGTGTCAGTGACTGTGGGACTGGTTTATATCAGACAGGGGGAGATTGGTGTCAGTGACTGTGGGGCTGGTTTACATCAGACAGGAGGGGATTGGTGTCTGTGACTGTGGGGCTGGTTTATATTAGACATGAGGGGATTTGTGTCAGTGACTGTGGGACTGGTTTATATCAGACAGGGGGAGATTGGTGTCTGTGACTGTAGGAGTGGTTTATATCAGACAGAGAGAGATTGGTGTCAGTGACTGTGGGGCTGGTTTATATCAGACAGGAGGAGATTGGTGTTAGTGACTGTGGGACTGGTTTATATCAGACCGGAGGGGATTGGTGTCATTGTTGTGGTGCTGGTTTATATCAGACAGGAGGGGATTGGTGTCAGTGATTGTGGGGCTGGTGTATATCAGACAGGAGGAGATTGTTGTCAGTGACTGTGGGGCTGGTTTATATCAGACAGGAGGGGATTGGTGTCAATGACTGTGGGGCTGGTTTATATCAGCCAGGAGGGGATTGGTGTCAGTGACTGTGGGACTGGTTTATATCACACAGGGGGAGATTGGTGTCAGTGACTGTGGGGCTGGTTTATATCGAACAGGGGGAGATTGGTGTCAGTGACTGTGGGACTGGTTTATATCAGACAGGAGGGGATTCGTGTCAGTGACTGTGGGACTGGTTTATATCAGACAGGAGGGGATTGGTGTCAGTGACTGTGGGACTGGTTTATATCAGACAGGAGCGGATTGGTGTCAGTGACTGTGGGACTGGTTTATATCAGACAGGAGGGGATTGGTGTCAGTGACTGTGGGACTGGTTTATATCACACAGGGGGAGATTGGTGTCAGTGACTGTGGGACTGGTTTATATCAGACAGGAGGGGATTGGTGTCAGTGACTGTGGGACTGGTTTATATCAGACAGGAGGGGATTGGTGTCAGTGACTGTGGGACTGGTTTATATCAGACAGGAGCGGATTGGTGTCAGTGACTGTGGGACTGGTTTATATCAGACAGGAGGGGATTGGTGTCTGTGACTGTGGGACTGGTTTATATCAGACAGGAGCGGATTGGTGTCAGTGACTGTGGGACTGGTTTATATCAGACAGGAGGGGATTGGTGTCAGTGACTGTGGGACTGGTTTATATCGGACAGGAGCGGATTGGTGTTAGTGACTGTGGGGCTGGTTTATATCAGACAGGGGGAGAATGGTGAGAGTGACTGTGGGACTGGTTTATATCAGACAGGAGAGGATTGGTGTCAGTGACTGTGGAGCTGGTGTATATCAGACAGGGGGAGATTGGTGTCAGTGACTGTGGGACTGGTTTATATCAGACAGGAGGGGATTGGTGTCAGTGACTGTGGGACTGGTTTATATCAGACAGGAGGGGATTGGTGTCAGTGACTGTGGGACTGGTTTATATCAGACAGGAGGGGATTGGTGTCATTGTTGTGGTGCTGGTTTATATCAGACAGGAGGGGATTGGTGTCAGTGATTGTGGGGCTGGTGTATATCAGACAGGAGGAGATTGTTGTCAGTGACTGTGGGGCTGGTTTATATCAGACAGGAGGGGATTGGTGTCAATGACTGTGGGGCTGGTTTATATCAGCCAGGAGGGGATTGGTGTCAGTGACTGTGGGACTGGTTTATATCAGACAGGGGGAGATTGGTGTCTGTGACTGTGGGACTGGTCTTTATCAGACAGGAGGGGATTGGTGTCAGTGACTGTGGGGCTGGTGTATATCAGACAGGAGGAGATTGGTGTCAGTGACTGTGGGGCTGGTTTATATCAGACAGGAGTGGATTGGTGTCAGTGACTGTGGGACTGGTTTATATCGGACAGGGGGAGATTGGTGTCAGTGATTGTGGGGCTGGATAGTGTCAGACAGGGGGAGATTGGTGTCAGTGACTGTGGGACTGGTTTATATCAGACAGGAGGGAATTGGTGTCAGTGACTGTGGGGCTGGTGTATATCAGACAGGAGGAGATTGGTGTCTGTGACTGTGGGACTGGTTTATATCAGACAGGAGGGGATTTGTGTCAGTGACTGTGGGACTGGTTTATATCAGACAGGAGGGGATTGGTGTTAGTGACTGTGGGGCTGGTTTATGTCAGACAGGAGGGGATTGGTGTCAGTGACTATGGGACTGGTTTATATCAGACAGGGGGAGATTGGTGTCAGGGACTGTGGGGCTGGTTTATATCAGACAGGAGGAGATTGGTGTCAGTGACTGTGGGACTGGTTTATATCAGACAGGAGGGGATTGGTGAAAGTGACTGTGGGGCTGGTTTATATTAGACAGGAGGGGATTGGTGTCAGTGACTGTGGGGCTGCTTTATGTCAGACAGGAGGGGATTGGTGTCAGTGACTGTGGGACTGGTTTATATCAGACAGGGGGAGATTGATGTCAGGGACTGTGTGGCTGGTTTATATCAGACAGGAGGAGATTTGTGTCAGTGACCGTGGGACTGGTTTATGTCAGACAGGAGGGGATTTGTGTCAGTGACTGTGGGACTGGTTTATGTCAGACAGGGGGAGATTGGTGTCTGTGACTGTGGGGCTGGTTTATATCAGACAAGAGGGGATTGGTGTCAGTGACTGTGGGGTTGGTTTACATCAGACAGGAGGGGATTGGTGTCAGTGACTGTGGAACTGGTTTATATCAGACAGGGGGAGATTGGCGTCAGTGACTGTGGGGCTAGTTTATATCAGCCAGAGAGAGATTGGTGTCAGTGACTGTGGGGCTGGTTTATATCAGACAGGAGGAGATTGGTGTCAGTGACTGTGGGGCTGGTTTATATCAGACAGGAGGGGATTGGTGTCAGTGACTGTGGGACTGGTTTATATCAGACAGGGTGAGATTGGTGTCAGTGACTGTGGGGCTGGTTTACATCAGACAGAGGGGATTGGTGTCAGTGACTGTGGGGCTGGTTTATATCAGACAGGAGGGGATTGGTGTCAGTGACTGTGGGACTGGTTTATATCAGACAGGGGGAGATTGGTGTCAGTGACTGTGGGGCTGGTTTACATCAGACAGGAGAGGATTGGTGTCTGGGTCTGTGGGGCTGGTTTATATTAGACAGGAGGGGATTTGTGTCAGTGACTGTGGGACTGGTTTATATCAGACAGGGGGAGATTGGTGTCTGTGACTGTAGGAGTGGTTTATATCAGACAGGAGGGGATTGGTGTCAGTGACTGTTGGGCTGGTGTGTATCAGACAGGAGGAGATTGGTGTCAGTGACTGTGGGGCTGGTTTATATCAGACAGGGGGAGATTGGTGTCAGTGACTGTGGCACTGGATTATATCAGACAGGAGGGGATTTGTATTAGTGACTGTGGGACTGGTTTATATCGGACCGGGGGAGATTGGTGTCAGTGACTGTGGGGCTGGTGTGTATCAGACAGGGGGAGATTGGTGTCAGTGAGTGTGGGGCTGGTTTATATCAGACAGGAGGGGATTGGTGTCAGTGACTGTGGGACTGGTTTATATCAGACAGGAGCGGATTGGTGTCAGTGACTGTGGGATTGGTTAATATCAGACAGAAGGGGATTGGTGTCAGTGACTGTGGGACTGGTTTATATCACACAGGAGGGGATTGGTGAAAGTGACTGTGGGGCTGGTTTATATTAGACAGGACGGGATTTGTGTTAGTGACTGTGGGGCTGGTTTATATCAGACAGGAGGGGATTGGTGTTAGTGACTGTGGGGCTGGTTTATATCAGACAGGAGGGGATTGGTGTTAGTGACTGTGGGGCTGGTTTATATGAGACAGGGGGATATTGGTGTCAGTGACTGTGGCGCTGGTTTATATCAGACAGGGGGAGATTGGTGACAGTGACTGTGGGACTGGTTTATATCAGACAGGAGGGGATTGGTGTCAGTGACTGTGGGGCTGGTTTATGTCAGACAGGAGGGGATTGGTGTCAGTGACTGTTGGGCTGGTTTATGTCAGACAGGAGGGGATTGGTGTCAGTCACTGTGGAGCTGGTGTATATCAGACAGGGGGAGATTGGTGTCAGTGACTGTGGGGCTGGTTTATATCAGACAGGCGGGATTGGTGTCAGTGACTGTGGGACTGGTTTATATCAGACAGGAGGGGATTGGTGTCAGTGACTGTGGGACTGGTTTATATCAGACAGGAGGGGATTGGTGTTCGTGACTTTGGGGCTGGTTTATATCAGACAGGAGGGGATTGGTGTTAGTGACTGTGGGGCTGGTTTATATCAGACAGGGGGAGAATGGTGACAGTGACTGTGGGACTTTTATATCATACAGGAGCGGATTGGTGTCAGTGACTGTGGAGCTGGTGTATATCAGACAGGGGGAGATTGGTGTCAGTGACTGTGGGGCTTGTTTACGTCAGACGGTAGGGGATAGGTGTCAGTGACTGTTGGGTGGTTTATGTCAGATAGGAGGGGATTGGTGTCCGTGACTGTGGGACTGGTTTATATCAGACAGGAGGGGATTGGTGTCAGTGACTGTGGTGCTAGTTTATATCAGACAGGAGGGGATTGGTGTCACTGACTGTGGAGCTGCCTTATATCAGACAGGGGGAGATTAGTGTCATTGTTGTGGTGCTGGTTTATATCAGACAGGAGGGGATTGGTGTCAGTGACTGTGGGGCTGGTTTATATCAGACAGGAGGGGATTGGTGTCAGTGACTGTGGGGCTGGTTTATTTCAGACAGGGGGAGATTGGTGTCAGTGATTTTGGGGCTGGTTTATATCAGACAGGAGGGGATTGGTGTCAGTGACTGTGGGGCTGGTTTATATCAGACAGGAGGGGATTGGTGTCAGTGACTGTAGGACTGGTTTATATCAGACAAGAGGGGATTGGTGTCAGTGACTGTGGGGCTGGTTTACATCAGACAGGAGGGGATTGGTGTTAGTGAGTGTTGGGCTGGTTTATGTCAGACAGGAGGGGATTGGTGTCAGTGACTGTGGGACTGGTTTATATCAGACAGGAGGGGATTGGTGTCAGTGACTGTGGGACTGGTTTATATCAGACAGGAGCGGATTGGTGTCAGTGACTGTGGGACTGGTTTATATCAGACAGGAGGGGATTGGTGTCAGTGACTGTGGGACTGGTTTATATCGGACAGGAGCGGATTGGTGTTAGTGACTGTGGGGCTGGTTTATATCAGACAGGGGGAGAATGGTGAGAGTGACTGTGGGACTGGTTTATATCAGACAGGAGAGGATTGGTGTCAGTGACTGTGGAGCTGGTGTATATCAGACAGGGGGAGATTGGTGTCAGTGACTGTGGGACTGGTTTATATCAGACAGGAGGGGATTGGTGTCAGTGACTGTGGGACTGGTTTATATCAGACAGGAGGTGATTGGTGTCAGTGACTGTGGGACTGGTTTATATCAGACAGGAGGGGATTGGTGTCAGTGACTGTGGGACAGGTTTATATCAGACAGGAGGGGATTGGTATCAGTGATTGTGGGGCTGGTGTATATCAGACAGGAGGAGATTGTTGTCAGTGACTGTGGGGCTGGTTTATATCAGACAGGAGGGGATTGGTGTCAATGACTGTGGGGCTGGTTTATATCAGCCAGGAGGGGATTGGTGTCAGTGACTGTGGGACTGGTTAATATCAGACCGGAGGGGATTGGTGTCAGTGACTGTGGCACTGGATTATATCAGACAGGAGGGGATTTGTATTACTGACTGTGGGACTGGTTTATATCGGACCGGGGGAGATTGGTGTCAGTGACTGTGGGGCTGGTGTGTATCAGACAGGGGGAGATTGGTGTCAGTGAGTGTGGGGCTGGTTTATATCAGACAGGAGGGGATTGGTGTCAGTGACTGTGGGACTGGTTTATATCAGACAGGAGCGGATTGGTGTCAGTGACTGTGGGATTGGTTAATATCAGACAGAAGGGGATTGGTGTCAGTGACTGTGGGACTTGTTTATATCAGACAGGGGGAGATTGGTGTCAGTGACTGTGGCACTGGATTATATCAGACAGGAGGGGATTTGTATTAGTGACTGTGGGACTGGTTTATATCGGACCGGGGGAGATTGGTGTCAGTGACTGTGGGGCTGGTGTGTATCAGACAGGGGGAGATTGGTGTCAGTGAGTGTGGGGCTGGTTTATATCAGACAGGAGGGGATTGGTGTCAGTGACTGTGGGACTGGTTTATATCAGACAGGAGCGGATTGGTGTCAGTGACTGTGGGATTGGTTAATATCAGACAGAAGGGGATTGGTGTCAGTGACTGTGGGACTGGTTTATATCACACAGGAGGGGATTGGTGAAAGTGACTGTGGGGCTGGTTTATATTAGACAGGACGGGATTTGTGTCAGTGACTGTGGGGCTGGTTTATATCAGACAGGAGGGAATTGGTGTCAGTGACTGTGGGACTGGTTTATATCAGACAGGAGGGGATTGGTGTCAGTGACTGTGGTGCTAGTTTATATCAGACAGGAGGGGATTGGTGTCACTGACTGTGGAGCTGCCTTATATCAGACAGGGGGAGATTAGTGTCATTGTTGTGGTGCTGGTTTATATCAGACAGGAGGAGATTGGTGTCAGTGACTGTGGGGCTGGTTTATATCAGACAGGAGGGGATTGGTGTCAGTGACTGTGGGGTTGGTTTATATCAGACAGGAGGGGATTGGTGTCAGTGACTGTGGGACTGGTTTATATCAGACAGGAGGGGATTGGTGTCAGTGACTGTGGGGCTGGTTTATATCAGACAGGAGGGGATTGGTGTCAGTGACTGTGGGGCTGGTTTATTTCAGACAGGGGGAGATTGGTGTCAGTGATTTTGGGGCTGGTTTATATCAGACAGGAGGGGATTGGTGTCAGTGACTGTGGGGCTGGTTTATATCAGACAGGAGGGGATTGGTGTCAGTGACTGTAGGACTGGTTTATATCAGACAAGAGGGGATTGGTGTCAGTGACTGTGGGGCTGGTTTACATCAGACAGGAGGGGATTGGTGTTAGTGAGTGTTGGGCTGGTTTATGTCAGACAGGAGGGGATTGGTGTCAGTGACTGTGGGACTGGTTTATATCAGACAGGAGGGGATTGGTGTCAGTGACTGTGGGACTGGTTTATATCGGACAGGAGCGGATTGGTGTTAGTGACTGTGGGGCTGGTTTATATCAGACAGGGGGAGAATGGTGAGAGTGACTGTGGGACTGGTTTATATCAGACAGGAGAGGATTGGTGTCAGTGACTGTGGAGCTGGTGTATATCAGACAGGGGGAGATTGGTGTCAGTGACTGTGGGACTGGTTTATATCAGACAGGAGGGGATTGGTGTCAGTGACTGTGGGGCTGGTGTATATCAGACAGGAGGAGATTGTTGTCAGTGACTGTGGGGCTGGTTTATATCAGACAGGAGGGGATTGGTGTCAATGACTGTGGGGCTGGTTTATATCAGCCAGGAGGGGATTGGTGTCAGTGACTGTGGGACTGGTTTATATCAGACAGGGGGAGATTGGTGTCTGTGACTGGGGGACTGGTTAATATCAGACAGGAGGGGATTGGTGTCAGTGACTGTGGGGCTGGTGTATATCAGACAGGGGGAGATTGGTGTCTGTGACTGGGGACTGGTTAATATCAGACAGGAGGAGATTGGTGTCAGTGACTGTGGGGCTGGTTTATATCAGACAGGAGTGGATTAGTGTCAGTGACTGTGGGACTGGTTTATATCGGACAGGGGGAGATTGGTGTCAGTGATTGTGGGGCTGGATAGTGTCAGACAGGTGGAGATTGGTGTCAGTGACCGTGGGACTGGTTTATATCAGACAGGAGGGAATTGGTGTCAGTGACTGTGGGGCTGGTGTATATCAGACAGGAGGAGATTGGTGTCAGTGACTGTGGGGCTGGTTTATATCAGACAGGAGGGGATTGGTGTCAGTGACTGTGGGGCTGGTTTATATCAGACAGGGGGAGATTGGTGACAGTGACTGTGGGATTGGTTTATATCAGACAGGAGCGGATTGGTGTCATTGACTGTGGAGGTGGTGTATATCAGACAGGGGGAGATTGGTGTCAGTGACTGTGGGGCTGGTTTACGTCAGACAGGAGGGGATTGGTGTCAGTGACTGTGGGGCTGCTTTATGTCAGACAGGAGGGGATTGGTGTCAGTGACTGTGGGACTGGTTTATATCAGACAGGGGGAGATTGGTGTCAGGGACTGTGGGGCTCGTTTATATCAGACAGGAGGAGATTGGTGTCAGTGACTGTGGGACTGGTTTATATCAGACAGGAGGGGATTGGTGAAAGTGACTGTGGGGCTGGTTTATATCAGACAGGAGGGGATTGGTGTCAGTGACTGTGGAACTGGTTTATATCAGACAGGGGGAGATTGGCGTCAGTGACTGTGGGGCTAGTTTATATCAGCCAGAGAGAGATTGGTGTCAGTGACTGTGGGGCTGGTTTATATCAGACAGGAGGAGATTGGTGTCAGTGACTGTGGGGCTGGTTTATATCAGACAGGAGGGGATTGGTGTCAGTGACTGTGGGACTGGTTTATATCAGACAGGGGGAGATTGGTGTCATTGACTGTGGGGCTGGTTTACATCAGACAGAGGGGATTGGTGTCAGTAACTGTGGGGCTGGTTTATATCAGACAGGAGGGGATTGGTGTCAGTGACTGTGGGACTGGTTTATATCAGACAGGGGGAGATTGGTGTCAGTGACTGTGGGGCTGGTTTACATCAGACAGGAGGGGATTGGTGTCTGTGACTGTGGGGCTGGTTTATATTAGACAGGAGGGGATTTGTGTCAGTGACTGTGGGACTGGTTTATATCAGACAGGGGGAGATTGGTGTCTGTGACTGTAGGAGTGGTTTATATCAGACAGGAGGGGATTGGTGTCAGTGACTGTTGGGCTGGTGTGTATCAGACAGGAGGAGATTGGTGTCAGTGACTGTGGGGCTGGTTTATATCAGACAGGAGGAGATTGGTGTCTGTGACTGTGGGACTGGTTTATATCAGACAGGAGGGGATTGGTGTCAGTGACTGTAGGAGTGGTTTATATCAGACAGGAGGGGATTTGTGTTAGTGACTGTGGGACTCGTTTATATTGGACCGGGGGAGATTGGTGTCAGTGAGTGTGGGGCTGGTTTATATCAGACAGGAGGAGATTGGTGTCTGTGACTGTGGGACTGGTTTATATCAGACAGGAGGGGATTGGTGTCAGTGACTGTGGGACTGGTTTATATCAGAGAGGAGGGGATTGGTGTCAGTGACTGTGGGATTCGTTTATATCAGACAGGAGGGGATTGGTGTCAGTGACTGTGGGACTGGTTTATATCAGACAGGAGGGGATTGGTGAAAGTGACTGTGGGGCTGGTTTATATTAGACAGGACGGGATTGGTGTCAGTGACTGTGGGGCTGGTTTATATCAGACAGGAGGGGATTGGTGTTAGTGACTGTGGGGCTGGTTTATATCAGACAGGAGGGGATTGGTGTCAGTGACTGTGGGGCTGGTTTATATCAGACAGGGGGAGATTGGTGACAGTGACTGTGGGACTGGTTTATATCAGACAGGAGCAGATTGGTGTCATTGACTGTGGAGCTGGTGTATATCAGACAGGGGGAGATTGGTGTCAGTGACTGTGGGGCTGGTTTACGTCAGACAGGAGGGGATTGGTGTCAGTGACTGTGGGGCTGCTTCATGTCAGACAGGAGGGGATGGGTGTCAGTGACTGTGGGACTGGTTTATATCAGACAGGGGGAGATTGGTGTCAGGGACTGTGGGGCTGGTTTATATCAGACAGGAGGAGATTGGTGTCAGTGACTGTGGGACTGGTTTATATCAGACAGGAGGGGATTTGTGAAAGTGACTGTGGGGCTGGTTTATATTAGACAGGAGCGGATTGGTGTCAGTGACTGTGGGGCTGGTTTATATCAGACAGGAGGGGATTGGTGTCAGTGACTGTGGAACTGGTTTATATCAGACAGGGGGAGATTGGCGTCAGTGACTGTGGGGCTAGTTTATATCAGCCAGAGAGAGATTGGTGTCAGTGACTGTGGGGCTGGTTTCTATCAGACAGGAGGAGATTGGTGTCAGTGACTGTGGGGCTGGTTTATATCAGACAGGAGGGGATTGGTGTCAGTGACTGTGGGACTGGTTTATATCAGACAGGGGGAGATTGGTGTCAGTGACTGTGGGGCTGGTTTACATCAGACAGAGGGGATTTGTGTTAGTGACTGTGGGACTGGTTTATATTGGACCGGGGGAGATTGGTGTCAGTGAGTGTGGGGCTGGTTTATATCAGACAGGAGGAGATTGATGTCTGTGACTGTGGGACTGGTTTATATCAGACAGGAGGGGATTGGTGTCAGTGACTGTGGGACTGGTTTATATCAGACAGGAGGGGATTGGTGTCAGTGACTGTGGGATTGGTTTATATCAGACAGGAGGGGATTGGTGTCAGTGACTGTGGGACTGGTTTATATCAGACAGGAGGGGATTGGTGAAAGTGACTGTGGGGCTGGTTTATATTAGACAGGACGGGATTGGTGTCAGTGACTGTGGGGCTGGTTTATATCAGACAGGGGGAGATTGGAGTCAGTGACTGTGGGATTGGTTTATATCAGACAGGAGCGGATTGGTGTCATTGACTGTGGAGCTGGTGTATATCAGACAGGGGGAGATTGGTGTCAGTGACTGTGGGGCTGGTTCACGTCAGACAGGAGAGGATTGGTGTCAGTGACTGTGGGGCTGGTTTATATCAGACAGGAGGGGATTGGTGTTAGTGACTGTGGCGCTGGTTTATATCAGACAGGGGGAGATTGGTGACAGTGACTGTGGGATTGGTTTATATCAGACAGGAGCGGATTGGTGTCATTGACTGTGGAGCTGGTGTATATCAGACAGGGGGAGATTGGTGTCAGTGACTGTGGGGCTGGTTTACGTAAGACAGGAGGGGATTGGTGTCAGTGACTGTGGGGCTGCTTTATGTCAGACAGGAGGGGATTGGTGTCAGTGACTGTGGGACTGGTTTATATCAGACAGGGGGAGATTGGTGTCAGGGACTGTGGGGCTGGTTTATATCAGACAGGAGGAGATTGGTGTCAGTGACTGTGGGACTGTTTTATATCAGACAGGAGGGGATTGGTGAAAGTGACTGTGGGGCTGGTTTATATTAGACAGGAGCGGATTGGTGTCAGTGACTGTGGGGCTGGTTTATATCAGACAGGAGGGGATTGGTGTCAGTGACTGTGGGACTGGTTTATATCAGACAGGGGGAGATTGGTGTCAGTGACTGTGGGGCTGGTTTACATCAGACAGAGGGGATTGGTGTCAGTGACTGTGGGGCTGGTTTATATCAGACAGGAGGGGATTGGTGTCAGTGACTGTGGGGCTGGTTTATATCAGACAGGGGGAGATTGGTGACAGTGACTGTGGGACTGGTTTATATCAGACAGGAGTGGATTAGTGACAGTGACTGTGGGACTGGTTTATATCGGACAGGGGGAGATTGGTGTCAGTGATTGTGGGGCTGGATAGTGTCAGACAGGTGGAGATTGGTGTCAGTGACCGTGGGACTGGTTTATATCAGACAGGAGGGAATTGGTGTCAGTGACTGTGGGGTTGGTGTATATCAGACAGGAGGAGATTGGTGTCTGTGACTGTGGGACTGGTTTATATCAGACAGGAGGCGATTTGTGTCAGTGACTGTGGGACTGGTTTATATCAGACAGGAGGGGATTGGTGTTAGTGACTGTGGGGCTGGTTTATATCAGACAGGAGGGGATTGGTGTCAGTGACTGTGGGGCTGGTTTATATCAGACAGGGGGAGATTGGTGACAGTGACTGTGGGATTGGTTTATATCAGACAGGAGCGGATTGGTGTCATTGACTGTGGAGCTGGTGTATATCAGACAGGGGGAGATTGGTGTCAGTGACTGTGGGGCTGGTTTACGTCAGACAGGAGGGGATTAGTGTCAGTGACTGTGGGGCTGCTTTATGTCAGACAGGAGGGGATTGGTGTCAGTGACTGTGGGACTGGTTTATATCAGACAGGGGGAGATTGGTGTCAGGGACTGTGGGGCTGGTTTATATCAGACAGGAGGACATTGGTGTCAGTGACTGTGGGACTGGTTTATATCAGACAGGAGGGGATTGGTGAAAGTGACTGTGGGGCTGGTTTATATCAGACAGGAGGGGATTGGTGTCAGTGACTGTGGAACTGGTTTATATCAGACAGGGGGAGATTGGCGTCAGTGACTGTGGGGCTAGTTTATATCAGCCAGAGAGAGATTGGTGTCAGTGACTGTGGGGCTGGTTTATATCAGACAGGAGGAGATTGGTGTCAGTGACTGTGGGGCTGGTTTATATCAGACAGGAGGGGATTGGTGTCAGTGACTGTGGGACTGGTTTATATCAGACAGGGGGAGATTGGTGTCAGTGACTGTGGGGCTGGTTTACATCAGACAGAGGGGATTGGTGTCAGTAACTGTGGGGCTGGTTTATATCAGACAGGAGGGGATTGGTGTCAGTGACTGTGGGACTGGTTTATATCAGACAGGGGGAGATTGGTGTCAGTGACTGTGGGGCTGGTTTACATCAGACAGGAGGGGATTGGTGTCTGTGACTGTGGGGCTGGTTTATATTAGACAGGAGGGGATTTGTGTCAGTGACTGTGGGACTGGTTTATATCAGACAGGGGGAGATTGGTGTCTGTGACTGTAGGAGTGGTTTATATCAGACAGGAGGGGATTGGTGTCAGTGACTGTTGGGCTGGTGAGTATCAGACAGGAGGAGATTGGTGTCAGTGACTGTGGGGCTGGTTTATATCAGACAGGAGGAGATTGGTGTCTGTGACTGTGGGACTGGTTTATATCAGACAGGAGGGGATTGGTGTCAGTGACTGTAGGAGTGGTTTATATCAGACAGGAGGAGATTGGTGTCTGTGACTGTGGGACTGGTTTATATCAGACAGGAGGGGATTGGTGTCAGTGACTGTAGGAGTGGTTTATATCAGACAGGAGGGGATTTGTGTTAGTGACTGTGGGACTGGTTTATATTGGACCGGGGGAGATTGGTGTCAGTGAGTGTGGGGCTGGTTTATATCAGACAGTAGGAGATTGGTGTCTGTGACTGTGGGACTGGTTTATATCAGACAGGAGGGGATTGGTGTCAGTGACTGTGGGACTGGTTTATATCAGACAGGAGGGGATTGGTGTCAGTGACTGTGGGATTCGTTTATATCAGACAGGAGGGGATTGGTGTCAGTGACTGTGGGACTGGTTTATATCAGACAGGAGGGGATTGGTGAAAGTGACTGTGGGGCTGGTTTATATTAGACAGGACGGGATTGGTGTCAGTGACTGTGGGGCTGGTTTATATCAGACAGGAGGGGATTGGTGTTAGTGACTGTGGGGCTGGTTTATATCAGACAGGAGGGGATTGGTGTCAGTGACTGTGGGGCTGGTTTATATCAGACAGGGGGAGATTGGTGACAGTGACTGTGGGACTGGTTTATATCAGACAGGAGCGGATTGGTGTCATTGACTGTGGAGCTGGTGTATATCAGACAGGGGGAGATTGGTGTCAGTGACTGTGGGGCTGGTTTACGTCAGACAGGAGGGGATTGGTGTCAGTGACTGTGGGGCTGCTTCATGTCAGACAGGAGGGGATTGGTGTCAGTGACTGTGGGACTGGTTTATATCAGACAGGGGGAGATTGGTGTCAGGGACTGTGGGGCTGGTTTATATCAGACAGGAGGAGATTGGTGTCAGTGACTGTGGGACTGGTTTATATCAGACAGGAGGGGATTTGTGAAAGTGACTGTGGGGCTGGGTTATATTAGACAGGAGCGGATTGGTGTCAGTGACTGTGGGGCTGGTTTATATCAGACAGGAGGGGATTGGTGTCAGTGACTGTGGAACTGGTTTATATCAGACAGGGGGAGATTGGCGTCAGTGACTGTGGGGCTAGTTTATATCAGCCAGAGAGAGATTGGTGTCAGTGACTGTGGGGCTGGTTTATATCAGACAGGAGGAGATTGGTGTCAGTGACTGTGGGGCTTGTTTATATCAGACAGGAGGGGATTGGTGTCAGTGACTGTGGGACTGGTTTATATCAGACAGGGGGAGATTGGTGTCAGTGACTGTGGGGCTGGTTTACATCAGACAGAGGGGATTTGTGTTAGTGACTGTGGGACTGGTTTATATTGGACCGGGGGAGATTGGTGTCAGTGAGTGTGGGGCTGGTTTATATCAGACAGGAGGAGATTGGTGTCTGTGACTGTGGGACTGGTTTATATCAGACAGGAGGGGATTGGTGTCAGTGACTGTGGGACTGGTTTATATCAGACAGGAGGGGATTGGTGTCAGTGACTGTGGGATTGGTTTATATCAGACAGGAGGGGATTGGTGTCAGTGACTGTGGGACTGGTTTATATCAGACAGGAGGGGATTGGTGAAAGTGACTGTGGGGCTGGTTTATATTAGACAGGACGGGATTGGTGTCAGTGACTGTGGGGCTGGTTTATATCAGACAGGGGGAGATTGGAGTCAGTGACTGTGGGATTGGTTTATATCAGACAGGAGCGGATTGGTGTCATTGACTGTGGAGCTGGTGTATATCAGACAGGGGGAGATTGGTGTCAGTGACTGTGGGGCTGGTTCACGTCAGACAGGAGGGGATTGGTGTCTGTGACTGGGGCTGGTTTATATTAGACAGGAGGGGATTGGTGTCAGTGACTGTGGGGCTGGTTTATATCAGACAGGAGGGGATTGGTGTTAGTGACTGTGGCGCTGGTTTATATCAGACAGGGGGAGATTGGTGACAGTGACTGTGGGATTGGTTTATATCAGACAGGAGCGGATTGGTGTCATTGACTGTGGAGCTGGTGTATATCAGACAGGGGGAGATTGGTGTCAGTGACTGTGGGGCTGGTTTACGTAAGACAGGAGGGGATTGGTGTCAGTGACTGTGGGGCTGCTTTATGTCAGACAGGAGGGGATTGGTGTCAGTGACTGTGGGACTGGTTTATATCTGACAGGGGGAGATTGGTGTCAGGGACTGTGGGGCTGGTTTATATCAGACAGGAGGAGATTGGTGTCAGTGACTGTGGGACTGGTTTATATCAGACAGGAGGGGATTGGTGAAAGTGACTGTGGGGCTGGTTTATATTAGACAGGAGCGGATAGGTGTCAGTGACTGTGGGGCTGGTTTATATCAGACAGGAGGGGATTGGTGTCAGTGACTGTGGAACTGGTTTATATCAGACAGGGGGAGATTGGCGTCAGTGACTGTGGGGCTAGTTTATATCAGCCAGAGAGAGATTGGTGTCAGTGACTGTGGGGCTGGTTTATATCAGACAGGAGGAGATTGGTGTCAGTGACTGTGGGGCTGGTTTATATCAGACAGGAGGGGATTGGTGTCAGTGACTGTGGGACTGGTTTATATCAGACAGGGGGAGATTGGTGTCAGTGACTGTGGGGCTGGTTTACATCAGACAGAGGGGATTGGTGTCAGTGACTGTGGGGCTGGTTTATATCAGACAGGAGGGGATTGGTGTCAGTGACTGTGGGACTGGTTTATATCAGACAGGAGGGGATTGGTGTTAGTGACTGTGGGGCTGGTTTATATCAGACAGGGGGAGATTGGTGACAGTGACTGTGGGACTGGTTTATATCAGACAGGGGGAGATTGGTGTCAGTGACTGTGGGGCTGGTTTATGTCAGACAGGAGGGGATTGGTGTCAGTGACTGTTGGGCTGGTTAATGTCAGACAGGAGGGGATTGGTGTCAGTGACTGTGGAGCTGGTGTATATCAGACAGGGGGAGATTGGTGTCAGTGACTGTGGGGCTGGTTTATATCAGACAGGAGGGGATTGGTGTCAGTGACTGTGGGACTGGTTTATATCAGACAGGAGGGGATTGGTGTCAGTGACTGTGGGACTGGTTTATATCAGACAGGAGGGGATTGGTGTTAGTGACTGTGGGGCTGGTTTATATCAGACAGGAGGGGATTGGTGTCGGTGACTGTGGGACTGGTTTTATATCAGACAGGTGGAGATTGGTGTCAGGGACTGTGGAGCTGCCTTATATCAGACAGGGGGAGATTGGTGTCATTGTTGTGGTGCTGGTTTATATCAGACAGGAGGGGATTGGTGTCAGTGACTGTGGGGCTGCTTTATATCAGACAGGGGGAGATTGGTGACAGTGACTGTGGGACTGGTTTATATCAGACAGGAGCGGATTGGTGTCAGTGACTGTGGGACTGGTTTATATCAGACAGGGGGAGAATGGTGAGAGTGACTGTGGGACTGGTTTATATCAGACAGGAGAGGAATGGTGTCAGTGACTGTGGAGCTGGTGTATATCAGACAGGGGGAGATTGGTGTCAGTGACTGTGGGGCTGGTTTATGTCAGACAGGAGGGGATTGGTGTCAGTGACTGTTGGGCTGGTTTATGTCAGACAGGAGGGGATTGGTGTCAGTGACTGTGGGACTGGTTTATATCAGACAGGAGGGGATTGGTGTCAGTGACTGTGGGACTGGTTTATATCAGACAGGAGGGGATTGGTGTCAGTGACTGTGGGACTGGTTTATATCAGACAGGAGGGGATTGGTGTCGGTGACTGTGGGGCTGGTTTATATCAGACAGGAGGGGATTGGTGTCATTGACTGTGGGACTGGTGTATATCAGACAGGAGGAGATTGGTGTCAGTGACTGTGGGACTGGTTTATATCAGACAGGGGGAGATTGGTGTCAGTGACTGTGGGGCTGGTTTATATCAGACAGGAGTGGATTGGTGTCAGTGACTGTGGGACTGGTTTATATCGGACAGGGGGAGATTGGTGTCAGTGATTGTGGGGCTGGATAGTGTCAGACAGGGGGAGATTGGTGTCAGTGACTGTGGGACTGGTTTATATCAGACAGGAGGGGATTGGTGTCAGTGACTGTGGGACTGGTTTATACCAGACAGGAGGGTATTGGTGTTAGTGACTGTGGGGCTGGTTTATATCAGACAGGAGGGGATTGGTGTCAGTGACTGTGGGACTGGTTTATATCAGACAGGAAGGGATTGGTGTCAGTTATTTTGGGGCTGGTTTATATCAGACAGGAGGGGATTGGTGTCAGTGACTGTGGGACTGGTTTATATCAGACAGGAGCGGATTGGTGTCAATGACTGTGGGACTGGTTTATATCAGACAGGGGGAGATTGGTGTCAGTGACTGGGGGGCTGGTTTATATCAGACAGGGGGAGATTGGTGTCTGTGACTGTGGGACTGGTTTATATCAGACAGGAGGGGATTGGTGTCAGTGACTGTGGGACTGGTGTGTATCAGACAGGAGGAGATTGGTGTCAGTGACTTTGGGGCTGGTTTATATCAGACAGGAGGGGATTGGTGTCAGTGACTGTGGGACTGGTTTATATCAGACAGGAGGGGATTGGTGTCAGTGACTGTGGGACTGGTTTATATCAGACAGGAGGGGATTGGTGTCAATGACTGTGGGACTGGTTTATATCAGACAGGAGGGGATTGGTGTCAGTGACTGTGGGGCTGGTTTATATCAGACAGGGGGAGATTGGTGTCAGTGACTGTGGGGCTGGTTTATATCAGACAGGAGGGGATTGGTGTCAGTGACTGTGGGGCTGGTTTATATCAGACAGGGGGAGATTGGTGTCAGTGACTGTGGGGCTGGTTTATATCAGACAGGAGGGGATTGGTGTCAGTGACTGTGGGACCGGTTTATATCAGACAGGAGGGGATTGGTGTCAGTGACTGTGGGACTGGTTTATATCAGACAGGAGGGGATTGGTGTCAGTGACTGTGGGGCTGGTTTATATCAGACAGGGGGAGATTGGTGTCAGTGACTGTGGGGCTGGTTTATATCACACAGGAGGGGATTGGTGTCAGTGACTGTGGGACTGGTTTTTATCAGACAGGAGCGGATTGGTGTCAGTGACTGTGGGACTGGTTTTTATCAGACAGGAGCGGATTGGTGTCAGTGACTGTGGGACTGGTTTATATCAGACAGGAGGGGATTGGTGTCAGTGACTGTGGGACTGGTTTATATCAGACAGGAGGGGATTGGTGTCAGTGACTGTGGGACTGGTTTATGTCAGACAGGAGGGGATTGGTGTTAGTGACTGTGGGACTGGTTTATATCAGACAGGAGGGGATTGGTGTCAGTGACTGTGGGGCTGGTTTATATCAGACAGGAGGGGATTGGTGTCAGTGACTGTGGGGCTGGTTTATATCAGACAGGAGAGGATTGGTGTCAGTGACTGTGGGGCTGGTTTATATCAGACAGGGGGAGATTGGTGTCAGTGACTGTGGGACTGGTTTATATCAGACAGGGGGAGATTGGTGTCAGTGACTGTGGCGCTGGTTTATATCAGACAGGGGGAGATTGGTGACAGTGACTGTGGGATTGGTTTATATCAGACAGGAGCGGATTGGTGTCATTGACTGTGGAGCTGGTGTATATCAGACAGGGGGAGATTGGTGTCAGTGACTGTGGCGCTGGTTTATATCAGACAGGGGGAGATTGGTGACAGTGACTGTGGGATTGGTTTATATCAGACAGGAGCGGATTGGTGTCATTGACTGTGGAGCTGGTGTATATCAGACAGGGGGAGATTGGTGTCAGTGACTGTGGAGCTGGTGTATATCAGACAGGGGGAGATTGGTGTCAGTGACTGTGGGGCTGGTTTACGTAAGACAGGAGGGGATTGGTGTCAGTGACTGTGGGGCTGCTTTATGTCAGACAGGAGGGGATTTGTGTCAGTGACTGTGGGACTGGTTTATATCAGACAGGGGGAGATTGGTGTCAGGGACTGTGGGGCTGGTTTATATCAGACAGGAGGAGATTGGTGTCAGTGACTGTGGGACTGGTTTATATCAGACAGGAGGGGATTGGTGAAAGTGACTGTGGGGCTGGTTTATATTAGACAGGAGCGGATTGGTGTCAGTGACTGTGGGGCTGGTTTATATCAGACAGGAGGGGATTGGTGTCAGTGACTGTGGAACTGGTTTATATCAGACAGGGGGAGATTGGCGTCAGTGACTGTGGGGCTAGTTTATATCAGCCAGAGAGAGATTGGTGTCAGTGACTGTGGGGCTGGTTTATATCAGACAGGAGGAGATTGGTGTCAGTGACTGTGGGGCTGGTTTATATCAGACAGGAGGGGATTGGTGTCAGTGACTGTGGGACTGGTTTATATCAGACAGGGGGAGATTGGTGTCAGTGACTGTGGGGCTGGTTTACATCAGACAGAGGGGATTGGTGTCAGTGACTGTGGGGCTGGTTTATATCAGACAGGAGGGGATTGGTGTCAGTGACTGTGGGACTGGTTTATATCAGACAGGAGGGGATTGGTGTTAGTGACTGTGGGGCTGGTTTATATCAGACAGGGGGAGATTGGTGACAGTGACTGTGGGACTGGTTTATATCAGACAGGGGGAGATTGGTGTCAGTGACTGTGGGGCTGGTTTATGTCAGACAGGAGGGGATTGGTGTCAGTGACTGTTGGGCTGGTTAATGTCAGACAGGAGGGGATTGGTGTCAGTGACTGTGGAGCTGGTGTATATCAGACAGGGGGAGATTGGTGTCAGTGACTGTGGGGCTGGTTTATATCAGACAGGAGGGGATTGGTGTCAGTGACTGTGGGACTGGTTTATATCAGACAGGAGGGGATTGGTGTCAGTGACTGTGGGACTGGTTTATATCAGACAGGAGGGGATTGGTGTTAGTGACTGTGGGGCTGGTTTATATCAGACAGGAGGGGATTGGTGTCGGTGACTGTGGGACTGGTTTTATATCAGACAGGTGGAGATTGGTGTCAGGGACTGTGGAGCTGCCTTATATCAGACAGGGGGAGATTGGTGTCATTGTTGTGGTGCTGGTTTATATCAGACAGGAGGGGATTGGTGTCAGTGACTGTGGGGCTGCTTTATATCAGACAGGGGGAGATTGGTGACAGTGACTGTGGGACTGGTTTATATCAGACAGGAGCGGATTGGTGTCAGTGACTGTGGGACTGGTTTATATCAGACAGGAGGGGATTGGTGTCAGTGACTGTGGGACTGGTTTATATCAGACAGGAGCGGATTGGTGTTAGTGACTGTGGGGCTGGTTTATATCAGACAGGGGGAGAATGGTGAGAGTGACTGTGGGACTGGTTTATATCAGACAGGAGAGGAATGGTGTCAGTGACTGTGGAGCTGGTGTATATCAGACAGGGGGAGATTGGTGTCAGTGACTGTGGGGCTGGTTTATGTCAGACAGGAGGGGATTGGTGTCAGTGACTGTTGGGCTGGTTTATGTCAGACAGGAGGGGATTGGTGTCAGTGACTGTGGGACTGGTTTATATCAGACAGGAGGGGATTGGTGTCAGTGACTGTGGGACTGGTTTATATCAGACAGGAGGGGATTGGTGTCAGTGACTGTGGGACTGGTTTATATCAGACAGGAGGGGATTGGTGTCGGTGACTGTGGGGCTGGTTTATATCAGACAGGAGGGGATTGGTGTCATTGACTGTGGGACTGGTTTATATCAGACAGGAGGAGATTGGTGTCAGGGACTGTGGAGCTGCCTTATATCAGACAGGGGGAGATTGGTGTCATTGTTGTGGTGCTGGTTTATATCAGACAGGAGGGGATTGGTGTCAGTGATTGTGGGGCTGGTGTATATCAGACAGGAGGGGATTGTTGTCAGTGACTGTGGGGCTGGTTTATATCAGACAGGAGGGGATTGGTGTCAGTGACTGTGGGACTGGTGTATATCAGACAGGAGGAGATTGGTGTCAGTGACTGTGGGACTGGTTTATATCAGACAGGGGGAGATTGGTGTCAGTGACTGTGGGGCTGGTTTATATCAGACAGGAGTGGATTGGTGTCAGTGACTGTGGGACTGGTTTATATCGGACAGGGGGAGATTGGTGTCAGTGATTGTGGGGCTGGATAGTGTCAGACAGGGGGAGATTGGTGTCAGTGACTGTGGGACTGGTTTATATCAGACAGGAGGGGATTGGTGTCAGTGACTGTGGGACTGGTTTATATCAGACAGGAGGGTATTGGTGTTAGTGACTGTGGGGCTGGTTTATATCAGACAGGAGGGGATTGGTGTCAGTGACTGTGGGACTGGTTTATATCAGACAGGAAGGGATTGGTGTCAGTTATTTTGGGGCTGGTTTATATCAGACAGGAGGGGATTGGTGTCAGTGACTGTGGGACTGGTTTATATCAGACAGGAGCGGATTGGTGTCAATGACTGTGGGACTGGTTTATATCAGACAGGGGGAGATTGGTGTCAGTGACTGGGGGGCTGGTTTATATCTGACAGGGGGAGATTGGTGTCTGTGACTGTGGGACTGGTTTATATCAGACAGGAGGGGATTGGTGTCAGTGACTGTGGGACTGGTGTGTATCAGACAGGAGGAGATTGGTGTCAGTGACTTTGGGGCTGGTTTATATCAGACAGGAGGGGATTGGTGTCAATGACTGTGGGACTGGTTTATATCAGACAGGAGGGGATTGGTGTCAGTGACTGTGGGGCTGGTTTATATCAGACAGGGGGAGATTGGTGTCAGTGACTGTGGGGCTGGTTTATATCAGACAGGAGGGGATTGGTGTCAGTGACTGTCGGGCTGGTTTATATCAGACAGGGGGAGATTGGTGTCAGTGACTGTGGGGCTGGTTTATATCAGACAGGAGGGGATTGGTGTCAGTGACTGTGGGACCGGTTTATATCAGACAGGAGGGGATTGGTGTCAGTGACTGTGGGACTGGTTTATATCAGACAGGAGGGGATTGGTGTCAGTGACTGTGGGGCTGGTTTATATCAGACAGGGGGAGATTGGTGTCAGTGACTGTGGGGCTGGTTTATATCAGACAGGAGGGGATTGGTGTCAGTGACTGTGGGACTGGTTTTTATCAGACAGGAGCGGATTGGTGTCAGTGACTGTGGGACTGGTTTTTATCAGACAGGAGCGGATTGGTGTCAGTGACTGTGGGACTGGTTTATATCAGACAGGAGGGGATTGGTGTCAGTGACTGTGGGACTGGTTTATATCAGACAGGAGGGGATTGGTGTCAGTGACTGTGGGACTGGTTTATATCAGACAGGAGGGGATTGGTGTTAGTGACTGTGGGACTGGTTTATATCAGACAGGAGGGGATTGGTGTCAGTGACTGTGGGGCTGGTTTATATCAGACAGGAGGGGATTGGTGTCAGTGACTGTGGGGCTGGTTTATATCAGACAGGAGAGGATTGGTGTCAGTGACTGTGGGGCTGGTTTATATCAGACAGGGGGAGATTGGTGTCAGTGACTGTGGGACTGGTTTATATCAGACAGGGGGAGATTGGTGTCAGTGACTGTGGCGCTGGTTTATATCAGACAGGGGGAGATTGGTGACAGTGACTGTGGGATTGGTTTATATCAGACAGGAGCGGATTGGTGTCATTGACTGTGGAGCTGGTGTATATCAGACAGGGGGAGATTGGTGTCAGTGACTGTGGCGCTGGTTTATATCAGACAGGGGGAGATTGGTGACAGTGACTGTGGGATTGGTTTATATCAGACAGGAGCGGATTGGTGTCATTGACTGTGGAGCTGGTGTATATCAGACAGGGGGAGATTGGTGTCAGTGACTGTGGGGCTGGTTTACGTAAGACAGGAGGGGATTGGTGTCAGTGACTGTGGGGCTGCTTTATGTCAGACAGGAGGGGATTGGTGTCAGTGACTGTGGGGCTGCTTTATGTCAGACAGGAGGGGATTTGTGTCAGTGACTGTGGGACTGGTTTATATCAGACAGGGGGAGATTGGTGTCAGGGACTGTGGGACTGGTTTATATCAGACAGGAGGGGATTGGTGAAAGTGACTGTGGGGCTGGTTTATATTAGACAGGAGCGGATTGGTGTCAGTGACTGTGGGGCTGGTTTATATCAGACAGGAGGGGATTGGTGTCAGTGACTGTGGAACTGGTTTATATCAGACAGGGGGAGATTGGCGTCAGTGACTGTGGGGCTAGTTTATATCAGCCAGAGAGAGATTGGTGTCAGTGACTGTGGGGCTGGTTTATATCAGACAGGAGGAGATTGGTGTCAGTGACTGTGGGGCTGGTTTATATCAGACAGGAGGGGATTGGTGTCAGTGACTGTGGGACTGGTTTATATCAGACAGGGGGAGATTGGTGTCAGTGACTGTGGGGCTGGTTTACATCAGACAGAGGGGATTGGTGTCAGTGACTGTGGGGCTGGTTTATATCAGACAGGAGGGGATTGGTGTCAGTGACTGTGGGACTGGTTTATATCAGACAGGAGGGGATTGGTGTTAGTGACTGTGGGGCTGGTTTATATCAGACAGGGGGAGATTGGTGACAGTGACTGTGGGACTGGTTTATATCAGACAGGGGGAGATTGGTGTCAGTGACTGTGGGGCTGGTTTATGTCAGACAGGAGGGGATTGGTGTCAGTGACTGTTGGGCTGGTTAATGTCAGACAGGAGGGGATTGGTGTCAGTGACTGTGGAGCTGGTGTATATCAGACAGGGGGAGATTGGTGTCAGTGACTGTGGGGCTGGTTTATATCAGACAGGAGGGGATTGGTGTCAGTGACTGTGGGACTGGTTTATATCAGACAGGAGGGGATTGGTGTCAGTGACTGTGGGACTGGTTTATATCAGACAGGAGGGGATTGGTGTTAGTGACTGTGGGGCTGGTTTATATCAGACAGGAGGGGATTGGTGTCGGTGACTGTGGGACTGGTTTTATATCAGACAGGTGGAGATTGGTGTCAGGGACTGTGGAGCTGCCTTATATCAGACAGGGGGAGATTGGTGTCATTGTTGTGGTTCTGGTTTATATCAGACAGGAGGGGATTGGTGTCAGTGACTGTGGGGCTGCTTTATATCAGACAGGGGGAGATTGGTGACAGTGACTGTGGGACTGGTTTATATCAGACAGGAGCGGATTGGTGTCAGTGACTGTGGGACTGGTTTATATCAGACAGGAGGGGATTGGTGTCAGTGACTGTGGGACTGGTTTATATCAGACAGGAGCGGATTGGTGTTAGTGACTGTGGGGCTGGTTTATATCAGACAGGGGGAGAATGGTGAGAGTGACTGTGGGACTGGTTTATATCAGACAGGAGAGGAATGGTGTCAGTGACTGTGGAGCTGGTGTATATCAGACAGGGGGAGATTGGTGTCAGTGACTGTGGGGCTGGTTTATGTCAGACAGGAGGGGATTGGTGTCAGTGACTGTTGGGCTGGTTTATGTCAGACAGGAGGGGATTGGTGTCAGTGACTGTGGGACTGGTTTATATCAGACAGGAGGGGATTGGTGTCAGTGACTGTGGGACTGGTTTATATCAGACAGGAGGGGATTGGTGTCAGTGACTGTGGGACTGGTTTATATCAGACAGGAGGGGATTGGTGTCGGTGACTGTGGGGCTGGTTTATATCAGACAGGAGGGGATTGGTGTCATTGACTGTGGGACTGGTTTATATCAGACAGGAGGAGATTGGTGTCAGGGACTGTGGAGCTGCCTTATATCAGACAGGGGGAGATTGGTGTCATTGTTGTGGTGCTGGTTTATATCAGACAGGAGGGGATTGGTGTCAGTGATTGTGGGGCTGGTGTATATCAGACAGGAGGGGATTGTTGTCAGTGACTGTGGGGCTGGTTTATATCAGACAGGAGGGGATTGGTGTCAGTGACTGTGGGACTGGTGTATATCAGACAGGAGGAGATTGGTGTCAGTGACTGTGGGACTGGTTTATATCAGACAGGGGGAGATTGGTGTCAGTGACTGTGGGGCTGGTTTATATCAGACAGGAGTGGATTGGTGTCAGTGACTGTGGGACTGGTTTATATCGGACAGGGGGAGATTGGTGTCAGTGATTGTGGGGCTGGATAGTGTCAGACAGGGGGAGATTGGTGTCAGTGACTGTGGGACTGGTTTATATCAGACAGGAGGGGATTGGTGTCAGTGACTGTGGGACTGGTTTATATCAGACAGGAGGGTATTGGTGTTAGTGACTGTGGGGCTGGTTTATATCAGACAGGAGGGGATTGGTGTCAGTGACTGTGGGACTGGTTTATATCAGACAGGAAGGGATTGGTGTCAGTTATTTTGGGGCTGGTTTATATCAGACAGGAGGGGATTGGTGTCAGTGACTGTGGGACTGGTTTATATCAGACAGGAGCGGATTGGTGTCAATGACTGTGGGACTGGTTTATATCAGACAGGAGGGGATTGGTGTCAGTGACTGGGGGGCTGGTTTATATCAGACAGGGGGAGATTGGTGTCTGTGACTGTGGGACTGGTTTATATCAGACAGGAGGGGATTGGTGTCAGTGACTGTGGGACTGGTGTGTATCAGACAGGAGGAGATTGGTGTCAGTGACTTTGGGGCTGGTTTATATCAGACAGGAGGGGATTGGTGTCAGTGACTGTGGGGCTGGTTTATATCAGACAGGGGGAGATTGGTGTCAGTGACTGTGGGGCTGGTTTATATCAGACAGGAGGGGATTGGTGTCAGTGACTGTGGGGCTGGTTTATATCAGACAGGGGGAGATTGGTGTCAGTGACTGTGGGGCTGGTTTATATCAGACAGGAGGGGATTGGTGTCAGTGACTGTGGGACCGGTTTATATCAGACAGGAGGGGATTGGTGTCAGTGACTGTGGGACTGGTTTATATCAGACAGGAGGGGATTGGTGTCAGTGACTGTGGGGCTGGTTTATATCAGACAGGGGGAGATTGGTGTCAGTGACTGTGGGGCTGGTTTATATCAGACAGGAGGGGATTGGTGTCAGTGACTGTGGGACTGGTTTTTATCAGACAGGAGCGGATTGGTGTCAGTGACTGTGGGACTGGTTTTTATCAGACAGGAGCGGATTGGTGTCAGTGACTGTGGGACTGGTTTATATCAGACAGGAGGGGATTGGTGTCAGTGACTGTGGGACTGGTTTATATCAGACAGGAGGGGATTGGTGTCAGTGACTGTGGGACTGGTTTATATCAGACAGGAGGGGATTGGTGTTAGTGACTGTGGGACTGGTTTATATCAGACAGGAGGGGATTGGTGTCAGTGACTGTGGGGCTGGTTTATATCAGACAGGAGGGGATTGGTGTCAGTGACTGTGGGGCTGGTTTATATCAGACAGGAGAGGATTGGTGTCAGTGACTGTGGGGCTGGTTTATATCAGACAGGGGGAGATTGGTGTCAGTGACTGTGGGACTGGTTTATATCAGACAGGAGGGGATTGGTGTCAGTGACTGTGGGACTGGTTTATATCAGACAGGAGGGGATTGGTGTCAGTGACTGTGGGACTGGTTTATATCAGACAGGAGCGGATTGGTGTCAGTGACTGTGGGACTGGTTTATATCAGACAGGAGGGGATTGGTGTCAGTGACTGTGGGACTGGTTTATATCAGACAGGGGGAGATTGGTGTCAGTGACTGTGGGACTGGTTTATATCAGACAGGAGGGGATTGGTGTCAGTGACTGTGGGACTGGTTTATATCAGACAGGAGGGGATTGGTGTCAGTCACTGTGGGACTGGTTTATATCAGACGGGAGCGGATTGGTGTCAGTGACTGTGGGACTGGTTTATATCAGACAGGAGGGGATTGGTGTCAGTGACTGTGGCACTGGTTTATATCAGACAGGAGCGGATTGGTGTCAGTGACTGTGGGACTGGTTTATATCGGACAGGGGGAGAATGGTGAGAGTGACTGTGGGACTGGTTTATATCAGACAGGAGAGGATTGGTGTCAGTGACTGTGGAGCTGGTGTATATCAGACAGGGGGAGATTGGTGTCAGTGACTGTGGGACTGGTTTATATCAGACAGGAGCGGATTGGTTTCAGTGACTGTGGGACTGGTTTATATCAGACAGGAGGGGATTGGTGTCAGTGACTGTGGGACTGGTTTATATCAGACAGGAGGGGATTGGTGTCAGTGACTGTGGGACTGGTTTATATCAGACAGGGGGAGATTGGTGTCATTGTTGTGGTGCTGGTTTATATCAGACAGGAGGGGATTGGTGTCAGTGATTGTGGGGCTGGTGTATATCAGACAGGAGGGGATTGGTGTCAGTGACTGTGGGGCTGGTTTATATCAGACAGGAGGAGATTGTTGTCAGTGACTGTGGGGCTGATTTATATCAGACAGGAGGGGATTGGTGTCAATGACTGTGGGGCTGGTTTATATCAGACAGGAGGGGATTGGTGTCAGTGACTGTGGGACTGGTTTATATCAGACAGGGGAGATTGGTGTCTGTGACTGTGGGACTGGTTTATATCAGACAGGAGGGGATTGGTGTCAGTGACTGTGGGGCTGGTGTATATCAGACAGGAGGAGATTGGTGTCAGTGACTGTGGGGCTGGTTTATATCAGACAGGAGTGGATTGGTGTCAGTGACTGTGGGACTGGTTTATATCGGACAGGGGGAGATTGGTGTCAGTGATTGTGGGGCTGGATAGTGTCAGACAGGGGGAGATTGGTGTCAGTGACTGTGGGACTGGTTTATATCAGACAGGAGGGAATTAGTGTCAGTGACTGTGGGGCTGGTGTATATCAGACAGGAGGAGATTGGTGTCTGTGACTGTGGGACTGGTTTATATCAGACAGGAGGGGATTGGTGTCAGTGACTGTGGGACTGGTTTATATCAGACAGGAGGGGATTGGTGTCAGTGACTGTGGGGCTGGTTTATATCAGACAGGGGGAGATTGGTGACAGTGACTGTGGGATTGGTTTATATCAGGCAGGAGCGGATTGGTGTCAGTGACTGTGGGACTGGTTTATATCAGACAGGAGGGGATTGGTGTCAGTGACTGTGGGACTGGTTTATATCAGACAGGGGGAGATTGGTGTCAGTGACTGTGGGACTGGTTTACATCAGACAGGAGGGGATTGGTGTCAGTGACTGTGGGACTGGTTTATATCAGACAGGAGGGGATTGGTGTCAGTGACTGTGGGACTGGTTTATATCAGACAGGAGCGGATTGGTGTCAGTGACTGTGGGACTGGTTTATATCAGACAGGAGGGGATTGGTGTCAGTGACTGTGGCACTGGTTTATATCAGACAGGAGCGGATTGGTGTCAGTGACTGTGGGACTGGTTTATATCGGACAGGAGCGGATTGGTGTTAGTGACTGTGGGGCTGGTTTATATCAGACAGGGGGAGAATGGTGAGAGTGACTGTGGGACTGGTTTATATCAGACAGGAGAGGATTGGTGTCAGTGACTGTCGAGCTGGTGTATATCAGACAGGGGGAGATTGGTGTCAGTGACTGTGGGACTGGTTTATATCAGACAGGAGCGGATTGGTGTCAGTGACTGTGGGACTGGTTTATATCAGACAGGAGGGGATTGGTGTCAGTGACTGTGGGACTGGTTTATATCAGACAGGAGGGGATTGGTGTGAGTGACTGTGGGACTGGTTTATATCAGACAGGGGGAGATTGGTGTCATTGTTGTGGTGCTGGTTTATATCAGACAGGAGGGGATTGGTGTCAGTGATTGTGGGGCTGGTGTATATCAGACAGGAGGAGATTGTTGTCAGTGACTGTGGGGCTGGTTTATATCAGACAGGAGGGGATTGGTGTCAATGACTGTGGGGCTGGTTTATATCAGCCTGGAGGGGATTGGTGTCAGTGACTGTGGGGCTGGTGTATATCAGACAGGAGGAGATTGGTGTCAGTGAGTGTGGGGCTGGTTTATATCAGACAGGAGTGGATTGGTGTCAGTGACTGTGGGACTGGTTTATATCGGACAGGGGGAGATTGGTGTCAGTGATTGTGGGGCTGGATAGTGTCAGACAGGGGGAGATTGGTGTCAGTGACTGTGGGACTGGTTTATATCAGACAGGAGGGAATTGGTGTCAGTGACTGTGGGGCTGGTGTATATCAGACAGGAGGAGATTGGTGTCTGTGACTGTGGGACTGGTTTATATCAGACAGGAGGGGATTGGTGTCAGTGACTGTGGGACTGGTTTATATCAGACAGGAGGGGATTGGTGTCAGTGACTGTGGGGCTGGTTTATATCAGACAGGGGGAGATTGGTGACAGTTACTGTGGGATTGGTTTATATCAGACAGGAGCGGATTGGTGTCATTGACTGTGGAGCTGGTGTATATCAGACAGGGGGAGATTGGTGTCAGTGACTGTGGGGCTGGTTTACGTCAGACAGGAGGGGATTGGTGTCAGTGACTGTGGGGCTGGTTTATATCAGACAGGGGGAGATTGGTGTCAGTGACTGTGGGGCTGGTTTACGTCAGACAGGAGGGGATTGGTGTCAGTGACTGTGGGGCTGCTTTATGTCAGACAGGAGGGGATTGGTGTCAGTGACTGTGGGGCTGGTTTATATCAGACAGGGGGAGATTGGTGTCAGTGACTGTGGGGCTCGTTTACATCAGACAGAGGGGATTGGTGTCAGTGACTGTGGGGCTGGTTTATATCAGACAGGAGGGGATTGGTGTCAGTGACTGTGGGACTGGTTTATATCAGACAGGGGGAGATTGGTGTCAGTGACTGTGGGGCTGGTTTACATCAGACAGGAGGGGATTGGTGTCTGTGACTGTGGGGCTGGTTTATATTAGACAGGAGGGGATTTGTGTCAGTGACTGTGGGACTGGTTTATATCAGACAGGGGGAGATTGGTGTCTGTGACTGTAGGAGTGGTTTATATCAGACAGGAGGGGATTGGTGTCAGTGACTGTTGGGCTGGTGTGTATCAGACAGGAGGAGATTGGTGTCAGTGACTGTGGGGCTGGTTTATATCAGACAGGGGGAGATTGGTGTCAGTGACTGTGGGACTGGATTATATCAGACAGGAGGGGATTTGTGTTAGTGACCGTGGGACTGGTTTATATCGGACCGGGGGAGATTGGTGTCAGTGAGTGTGGGGCTGGTTTATATCAGACAGGAGGAGATTGGTGTCTGTGACTGTGGGACTGGTTTATATCAGACAGGAGGGGATTGGTGTCAGTGACTGTGGGACAGGTTTATATCAGACAGGAGTGGATTGGTGTCAGTGACTGTGGGATTGGTTTATATCAGACAGGAGGGGATTGGTGTCAGTGACTGTGGGACTGGTTTATATCAGACAGGAGGGGATTGGTGTTAGTGACTGTGGGGCTGGTTTATATCAGACAGGGGGAGATTGGTGACAGTGACTGTGGGACTGGTTTATATCAGACAGGGGGAGATTGGTGTCAGTGACTGTGGGGCTGGTTTATGTCAGACAGGAGGGGATTGGTGTCAGTGACTGTTGGGCTGGTTTATGTCAGACAGGAGGGGATTGGTGTCAGTGACTGTGGAGCTGGTGTATATCAGACAGGAGTGGATTGGTGTCTGTGACTGTGGGGCTGGTTTATATCAGACAGGAGGGGATTGGTGTCAGTGACTGTGGGACTGGTTTATATCAGACAGGGGGAGATTGGTGTCTGTGACTGTGGGGCTGGTTTATATCAGACAGGGGGAGATTGGTGACAGTGACTGTGGGACTGGTTTATATCAGACAGGAGGGGATTGGTGTCAGTGACTGTGGGACTGGTTTATATCAGACAGGAGGGGATTGGTGTCAGTGACTGTGGGACTGGTTTATATCAGACAGGAGGGGATTGGTGTTAGTGACTGTGGGGCTGGTTTATATCAGACAGGGGGAGATTGGTGACAGTGACTGTGGGACTGGTTTATATCAGACAGGGGGAGATTGGTGTCAGTGACTGTGGGGCTGGTTTATGTCAGACAGGAGGGGATTGGTGTCAGTGACTGTTGGGCTGGTTTATGTCAGACAGGAGGGGATTGGTGTCAGTGACTGTGGAGCTGGTGTATATCAGACAGGGGGAGATTGGTTTCAGTGACTGTGGGGCTGGTTTATATCAGACAGGAGTGGATTGGTGTCGGTGACTGTGGGACTGGTTTATATCAGACAGGAGGAGATTGGTGTCAGGGACTGTGGAGCTGCCTTATATCAGACAGGGGGAGATTGGTGTCATTGTTGTGGTGCTGGTTTATATCAGACAGGAGGGGATTGGTGTCAGTGACTGTGGGGCTGCTTTATATCAGACAGGGGGAGATTGGTGACAGTGACTGTAGGACTGGTTTATATCAGACAGGAGGGGATTGGTGTCAGTGACTGTGGGACTGGTTTATATCAGACAGGAGCGGATTGGTGTCAGTGACTGTGGGACTGGTTTATATCAGACAGGAGGGGATTGGTGTCAGTGACTGTGGGACTGGTTTATATCAGACAGGAGCGGATTGGTGTTAGTGAATGTGGGGCTGGTTTATATCAGACAGGGGGAGAATGGTGAGAGTGACTGTGGGACTGGTTTATACCAGACAGGAGAGGAATGGTGTCAGTGACTGTTGGGCTGGTTTATGTCAGACAGGAGGGGATTGGTGTCAGTGACTGTGGGACTGGTTTATATCAGACAGGAGGGGATTGGTGTCAGTGACTGTGGGACTGGTTTATATCAGACAGGAGGGGATTGGTGTCAGTGACTGTGGGACTGGTTTATATCAGACAGGAGGGGATTATAAGACCATAAGACATAGGAGTGGAAGTAAGGCCATTCGGCCCATCGAGTCCACTCCGCCATTCAATCATGGCTGATGCACATTTCAGCTCCACTTGCCAGCATTCTCCCCGTAGCCCTTAATTCCTCTAGACAACAAGAACCTATCAATCTCGGCCTTGAAGACATTTAGCGTCCCGGCTTCCACTGCACTCCGTGGCAATGAATTCCACAGGCCCACCACTCTCTGGCTGAAGAAATGTCTCCGCATTTCCGTTCTGAAATGACCCCCTCTAATTCTAAGGCTGTGTCCACGGGTCCTAGTCTCCTCGCCTAACAGAAACAATTTTCTAGCATCCACCTTTTCAAAGCCATGTATTATTTTGTACGTCTCTATTAGATCTCCCCTTAATCTTCTAAACTCCAATGAATACAATCCCAGTATCCTCAGCCGTTCCTCATATGCTAGACCTGTCATTCCAGGGATCATCCGTGTAAATCTCCGCTGGACACGTTCCAGTGCCAGTATGTCCTTCCTGAGGTGTGGGGACCAAAACTGGACACAGTACTCCAAATGGGGCCTAACCAGAGCTTTATAAAGTCTTAGTAGTACATCTCTGCTTTTATATTCCAACCCTCTTGAGATAAGAGACAACATTGCATTCGCTTTCTTAATCACAGACTCAACCTGCATGTTTACCTTTAGAGAATCCTCGACTAGCACTCCCAGATCCCTTTGTGCTTTGGCTTTATTAAGTTTCTCACCATTTAGAAAGTAGTCCATTCCTATATTCTTTTTGCCAAAGTGCAAGACCTCGCACTTGCTCACGTTAAATTCCATCAGCCATTTCCTGGACCACTCTCCCAACCTGTCTAGATCCTTCTGTAGCCTCCCCACTTCCTCAGTACTACCTGCCTGTCTACCTAACTTTGTATCATCGGCAAACTTCGCTAGAATGCCCCCGGTTCCCTCATCCAAATCATTAATATATAATGCGAACAGCTGTGGCCCCAGCACTGAACCCTGCGGGACACCGCTCGTCACCGGCTGCCATTCTGAAAAAGAACCTTTTATCCCAACTCTCTGCCTTCTGTTAGATAGCCAATCCTCAATCCATCCCAGCAGCTCACCTCGAACACCATGGGCCCTCACCTTGCTCAGCAGTCTCCCGTGTGGCACCTTATCAAAGGCCTTTTGAAAGTCCAGATAGACCACATCCACTGGGTTCCCCTGGTCTAACCTACTTGTTACCTCTTCAAAAAATTCCAACAGGTTTGTCAGGCATGACCTCCCTTTACTAAATCCATGTTGACTTGTTCTAATCAGACTCTGCTCTTCCAAGAATTTAGAAACCTCATCCTTAATGATGGATTCTAGAATTTTACCAACAACCGAGGTTAAGCTGATTGGCCTATAATTTTCCATCTTTTGCCTTGATCCTTTCTTGAACAAGGGGGTTACTACAGCCATCTTCCAATCGTCCGGGACCTTTCCTGACTCCAGTGACTCTTGAAAGATCTCAACCAATGCCTCTGCTATTTCCTCAGCAACCTCTCTCAGAACTCTAGGGTGTATCCCATCGGGGCCAGGAGATTTATCAATTTTAAGACTTTTTAACTTTTCTAGCACTATCTCTTTCGTAATGGCAACCATACTCAACTCAGCCCCGTGACACCCTTTAATTTTTGGGATATTACTCCTGTCTTCCACTGTGAAAACTGACGCAAAGTACTTGTTAAGTTCTCCTGCTATTTCCTTATCTTATTGGTGTCGGTGACTGTGGGGCTGGTTTATATCAGACAGGAGGAGATTGGTGTCAGGGACTGTGGAGCTGCCTTATATCAGACACGGGGAGATTGGTGTCATTGTTGTGGTACTGGTTTATATCAGACAGGAGGGGATTGGTGTCAGTGATTGTGGGGCTGGTGTATATCAGACAGGAGGAGATTGTTGTCAGTGACTGTGGGGCTGGTTTATATCAGACAGGAGGGGATTGGTGTCAATGACTGTGGGGCTGGTTTATATCAGCCTGGAGGGGATTGGTGTCAGTGACTGTGGGACTGGTTTATATCAGACAGGGGAGATTGGTGTCTGTGACTGTGGGACTGGTTTATATCAGACAGGAGGGGATTGGTGTCAGTGACTGTGGGGCTGGTGTATATCAGACAGGAGGAGATTGGTGTCAGTGACTGTGGGGCTGGTTTATATCAGACAGGAGTGGATTGGTGTCAGTGACTGTGGGACTGGTTTATATCGGACAGGGGGAGATTGGTGTCAGTGATTGTGGGGCTGGATAGTGTCAGACAGGGGGAGATTGGTGTCAGTGACTGTGGGACTGGTTTATATCAGACAGGAGGGAATTGGTGTCAGTGACTGTGGGGCTGGTGTATATCAGACAGGAGGAGATTGGTGTCTGTGACTGTGGGACTGGTTTATATCAGACAGGAGGGGATTGGTGTCAGTGACTGTGGGGCTGGTTTATATCAGACAGGGGGAGATTGGTGACAGTGACTGTGGGATTGGTTTATATCAGACAGGAGCGGATTGGTGTCAGTGACTGTGGGACTGGTTTATATCAGACAGGAGGGGATTGGTGTCAGTGACTGTGGGACTGGTTTATATCAGACAGGGGGAGATTGGTGTCAGTGACTGTGGGACTGGTTTACATCAGACAGGAGGGGATTGGTGTCAGTGACTGTGGGACTGGTTTATATCAGACAGGAGGGGATTGGTGTCATTGACTGTGGGACTGGTTTATATCAGACAGGAGCGGATTGGTGTCAGTGACTGTGGGACTGGTTTATATCAGACAGGAGGGGATTGGTGTCAGTGACTGTGGCACTGGTTTATATCAGACAGGAGCGGATTGGTGTCAGTGACTGTGGCACTGGTTTATATCAGACAGGAGCGGATTGGTGTCAGTGACTGTGGGACTGGTTTATATCAGACAGGAGCGGATTGGTGTTAGTGACTGTGGGGCTGGTTTATATCAGACAGGGGGAGAATGGTGAGAGTGACTGTGGGACTGGTTTATATCAGACAGGAGAGGATTGGTGTCAGTGACTGTGGAGCTGGTGTATATCAGACAGGGGGAGATTGGTGTCAGTGACTGTGGGACTGGTTTATATCAGACAGGAGGGGATTGGTGTCAGTGACTGTGGGACTGGTTTATATCAGACAGGAGGGGATTGGTGTCAGTGACTGTGGGACTGGTTTATATCAGACAGGAGGGGATTGGTGTCAGTGACTGTGGGACTGGTTTATATCAGACAGGGGGAGATTGGTGTCATTGTTGTGGTGCTGGTTTATATCAGACAGGAGGGGATTGGTGTCAGTGATTGTGGGGCTGGTGTATATCAGACAGGAGGAGATTGTTGTCAGTGACTGTGGGGCTGGTTTATATCAGACAGGAGGGGATTGGTGTCAATGACTGTGGGGCTGGTTTATATCAGCCTGGAGGGGATTGGTGTCAGTGACTGTGGGACTGGTTTATATCAGACAGGGGGAGATTGGTGTCTGTGACTGTGGGACTGGTTTATATCAGACAGGAGGGGATTGGTGTCAGTGACTGTGGGGCTGGTGTATATCAGACAGGGGGAGATTGGTGTCAGTGACTGTGGGGCTGGTTTATGTCAGACAGGAGGGGATTGGTGTCAGTGACTGTGGGACTGGTTTATATCGGACAGGGGGAGATTGGTGTCAGTGATTGTGGGGCTGGATAGTGTCAGACAGGGGGAGATTGGTGTCAGTGACTGTGGGACTGGTTTATATCAGACAGGAGGGAATTGGTGTCAGTGACTGTGGGGCTGGTGTATATCAGACTGATATAAACCAGTCCCACAGTCACTGACACCAATCCCCTCCTGTCTGATATAAACCAGCCCCACAGTCACTGACACCAATCTCCCCCTGTCTGATATAAACCAGCCCCACAGTCACTGACACCAATCCCCTCCTGTCTGACGTAAACCAGCCCCACAGTCACTGACACCAATCTCCCCCTGTCTGATATAAACCAGTCCCACAGTCACTGACACCAATCCCCTCCAGGCTGATATAAACCAGCCCCACAGTCACTGACACCAATCTCCCCCTGTCTGATATACACCAGCTCCACAGTCACTGACACCAATCCCCTCCTGTCTGACATAAACCAGCCCAACAGTCACTGACACAAATCCCCTCCTGTCTGACATAAACCAGCCCCACAGTCACTGACACCAATCTCCCCCTGTCTGATATAAACCAGTCCCACAGTCACTGTCACCAATCTCCCCCTGTCTGATATAAACCAGCCCCACAGTCACTAACACCAATCTCCCCCTGTCTGATATAAACCAGTCCCACAGTCAGACAGGGGGAGATTGGTGTCAGTGACTGTGGGACTGGTTTATATCAGACAGGAGGGGATTGGTGTCAGTGACTGTGGGACTGGTTTATATCAGACAGGAGGGGATTGGTGTCAGTGACTGTGGGACTGGTTTATATCAGACAGGAGGGGATTGGTGTCAGTGACTGTGGGACTGGTTTATATCAGACAGGAGGGGATTGGTGTCAGTGACTGTGGGATTGGTTTATATCAGACAGGAGCGGATTGGTGTCATTGACTGTGGAGCTGGTGTATATCAGACAGGGGGAGATTGGTGTCAGTGACTGTGGGGCTGGTTTACGTCAGACAGGAGGGGATTGGTGTCAGTGACTGTGGGGCTGGTTTATATCAGACAGGGGGAGATTGGTGTCAGTGACTGTGGGGCTGGTTTATATCAGACAGGGGGAGATTGGTGTCAGTGACTGTGGGGCTGGTTTACATCAGACAGAGGGGATTGGTGTCAGTGACTGTGGGGCTGGTTTATATCAGACAGGAGGGGATTGGTGTCAGTGACTGTGGGACTGGTTTATATCAGACAGGGGGAGATTGGTGTCAGTGACTGTGGGGCTGGTTTACATCAGACAGGAGGGGATTGGTGTCTGTGACTGTGGGGCTGGTTTATATTAGACAGGAGGGGATTTGTGTCAGTGACTGTGGGACTGGTTTATATCAGACAGGGGGAGATTGGTGTCTGTGACTGTAGGAGTGGTTTATATCAGACAGGAGGGGATTGGTGTCAGTGACTGTTGGGCTGGTGTGTATCAGACAGGAGGAGATTGGTGTCAGTGACTGTGGGGCTGGTTTATATCAGACAGGGGGAGATTGGTGTCAGTGACTGTGGGACTGGATTATATCAGACAGGAGGGGATTTGTGTTAGTGACTGTGGGACTGGTTTATATCGCACCGGGGGAGATTGGTGTCAGTGAGTGTGGGGCTGGTTTATATCAGACAGGAGGAGATTGGTGTCTGTGACTGTGGGACTGGTTTATATCAGACAGGAGGGGATTGGTGTCAGTGACTGTGGGACTGGTTTATATCAGACAGGAGGGGATTGGTGTCAGTGACTGTGGGATTGGTTTATATCAGACAGGAGGGGATTGGTGTCAGTGACTGTGGGACTGGTTTATATCAGACAGGAGGGCATTGGTGAAAGTGACTGTGCGGCTGGTTTAAATTAGACAGGACGGGATTGGTGTCAGTGACTGTGGGGCTGGTTTATATCAGACAGGAGGGGATTGGTGTTAGTGACTGTGGGGCTGGTTTATATCAGACAGGGGGAGATTGGTGACAGTGACTGTGGGACTGGTTTATATCAGACAGGGGGAGATTGGTGTCAGTGACTGTGGGGCTGGTTTATGTCAGACAGGAGGGGATTTGTGTCAGTGACTGTTGGGCTGGTTTATGTCAGACAGGAGGGGATTGGTGTCAGTGACTGTGGAGCTGGTGTATATCAGACAGGGGGAGATTGGTGTCAGTGACTGTGGGGCTGGTTTATATCAGACAGGAGGGGATTGGTGTCAGTGACTGTGGGACTGGTTTATATCAGACAGGAGGGGATTGGTGTCAGTGACTGTGGGACTGGTTTATATCAGACAGGAGGGGATTGGTGTTAGTGACTGTGGGGCTGGTTTATATCAGACAGGGGGAGATTGGTGACAGTGACTGTGGGACTGGTTTATATCAGACAGGGGGAGATTGGTGTCAGTGATTGTGGGGCTGGTTTATGTCAGACAGGAGGGGATTGGTGTCAGTGACTGTTGGGCTGGTTTATGTCAGACAGGAGGGGATTGGTGTCAGTGACTGTGGAGCTGGTGTATATCAGACAGGGGGAGATTGGTGTCAGTGACTGTGGGGCTGGTTTATATCAGACAGGAGGGGATTGGTGTCAGTGACTGTGGGACTGGTTTATATCAGACAGGAGGGGATTGGTGTCAGTGACTGCGGGACTGGTTTATATCAGACAGGAGGGGATTGGTGTTAGTGACTGTGGGGCTGGTTTATATCAGACAGGAGGGGATTGGTGTCGGTGACTGTGGGACTGGTTTATATCAGACAGGAGGAGATTGGTGTCAGGGACTGTGGAGCTGCCTTATATCAGACAGGGGGAGATTGGTGTCATTGTTGTGGTGCTGGTTTATATCAGACAGGAGGGGATTGGTGTCAGTGACTGTGGGGCTGCTTTATATCGGACAGGGGGAAATTGGTGACAATGACTGTGGGACTGGTTTATATCAGACAGGAGGGGATTGGTGTCAGTGACTGTGGGACTGGTTTATATCAGACAGGAGGGGATTGGTGTCAGTGACTGTGGGACTGGTTTATATCAGACAGGGGGAGATTGGTGTCATTGTTGTGGTGCTGGTTTATATCAGACAGGAGGGGATTGGTGTCAGTGACTGTGGGACTGGTTTATATCAGACAGGAGGGGATTGGTGTCAGTGACTGTGGGACTGGTTTATATCAGACAGGAGGGGATTGGTGTCAGTGACTGTGGGACTGGTTTATATCAGACAGGGGGAGATTGGTGTCATTGTTGTGGTGCTGGTTTATATCAGACAGGAGGGGATTGGTGTCAGTGATTGTGGGGCTGGTGTATATCAGACAGGAGGAGATTGTTGTCAGTGACTGTGGGGCTGGTTTATATCAGACAGGAGGGGATTGGTGTCAATGACTGTGGGGCTGGTTTATATCAGCCTGGAGGGGATTGGTGTCAGTGACTGTGGGACTGGTTTATATCAGACAGGGGGAGATTGGTGTCTGTGACTGTGGGACTGGTTTATATCAGACAGGAGGGGATTGGTGTCAGTGACTGTGGGGCTGGTGTATATCAGACAGGAGGAGATTGGTGTCAGTGACTGTGGGGCTGGTTTATATCAGACAGGAGTTGATTGGTGTCAGTGACTGTGGGACTGGTTTATATCGGACAGGGGGAGATTGGTGTCAGTGATTGTGGGGCTGGATAGTGTCAGACAGGGGGAGATTGGTGTCAGTGACTGTGGGACTGGTTTATATCAGACAGGAGGGAATTGGTGTCAGTGACTGTGGGGCTGGTGTATATCAGACAGGAGGAGATTGGTGTCTGTGACTGTGGGACTGGTTTATATCAGACAGGAGGGGATTGGTGTCAGTGACTGTGGGACTGGTTTATATCAGACAGGAGGGGATTGGTGTCAGTGACTGTGGGGCTGGTTTATATCAGACAGGGGGAGATTGGTGACAGTTACTGTGGGATTGGTTTATATCAGACAGGAGCGGATTGGTGTCATTGACTGTGGAGCTGGTGTATATCAGACAGGGGGAGATTGGTGTCAGTGACTGTGGGGCTGGTTTACGTCAGACAGGAGGGGATTGGTGTCAGTGACTGTGGGGCTGGTTTATATCAGACAGGGGGAGATTGGTGTCATGACTGTGGGGCTGGTTTATATCAGACAGGGGGAGATTGGTGTCAGTGACTGTGGGGCTGGTTTACATCAGACAGAGGGGATTGGTGTCAGTGACTGTGGGGCTGGTTTATATCAGACAGGAGGGGATTGGTGTCAGTGACTGTGGGACTGGTTTATATCAGACAGGGGGAGATTGGTGTCAGTGACTGTGGGGCTGGTTTACATCAGACAGGAGGGGATTGGTGTCTGTGACTGTGGGGCTGGTTTATATTAGACAGGAGGGGATTTGTGTCAGTGACTGTGGGACTGGTTTATATCAGACAGGGGGAGATTGGTGTCTGTGACTGTAGGAGTGGTTTATATCAGACAGGAGGGGATTGGTGTCAGTGACTGTTGGGCTGGTGTGTATCAGACAGGAGGAGATTGGTGTCAGTGACTGTGGGGCTGGTTTATATCAGACAGGGGGAGATTGGTGTCAGTGACTGTGGGACTGGATTATATCAGACAGGAGGGGATTTGTGTTAGTGACTGTGGGACTGGTTTATATCGCACCGGGGGAGATTGGTGTCAGTGAGTGTGGGGCTGGTTTATATCAGACAGGAGGAGATTGGTGTCTGTGACTGTGGGACTGGTTTATATCAGACAGGAGGGGATTGGTGTCAGTGACTGTGGGACTGGTTTATATCAGACAGGAGGGGATTGGTGTCAGTGACTGTGGGATTGGTTTATATCAGACAGGAGGGGATTGGTGTCAGTGACTGTGGGACTGGTTTATATCAGACAGGAGGGCATTGGTGAAAGTGACTGTGCGGCTGGTTTAAATTAGACAGGACGGGATTGGTGTCAGTGACTGTGGGGCTGGTTTATATCAGACAGGAGGGGATTGGTGAAAGTGACTGTGCGGCTGGTTTAAATTAGACAGGACGGGATTGGTGTCAGTGACTGTGGGGCTGGTTTATATCAGACAGGGGGAGATTGGTGTCAGTGACTGTGGGGCTGGTTTACATCAGACAGAGGGGATTGGTGTCAGTGACTGTGGGGCTGGTTTATATCAGACAGGAGGGGATTGGTGTCAGTGACTGTGGGACTGGTTTATATCAGACAGGGGGAGATTGGTGTCAGTGACTGTGGGGCTGGTTTACATCAGACAGGAGGGGATTGGTGTCTGTGACTGTGGGGCTGGTTTATATTAGACAGGAGGGGATTTGTGTCAGTGACTGTGGGACTGGTTTATATCAGACAGGGGGAGATTGGTGTCTGTGACTGTAGGAGTGGTTTATATCAGACAGGAGGGGATTGGTGTCAGTGACTGTTGGGCTGGTGTGTATCAGACAGGAGGAGATTGGTGTCAGTGACTGTGGGGCTGGTTTATATCAGACAGGGGGAGATTGGTGTCAGTGACTGTGGGACTGGATTATATCAGACAGGAGGGGATTTGTGTTAGTGACTGTGGGACTGGTTTATATCGCACCGGGGGAGATTGGTGTCAGTGAGTGTGGGGCTGGTTTATATCAGACAGGAGGAGATTGGTGTCTGTGACTGTGGGACTGGTTTATATCAGACAGGAGGGGATTGGTGTCAGTGACTGTGGGACTGGTTTATATCAGACAGGAGGGGATTGGTGTCAGTGACTGTGGGATTGGTTTATATCAGACAGGAGGGGATTGGTGTCAGTGACTGTGGGACTGGTTTATATCAGACAGGAGGGCATTGGTGAAAGTGACTGTGCGGCTGGTTTAAATTAGACAGGACGGGATTGGTGTCAGTGACTGTGGGGCTGGTTTATATCAGACAGGAGGGGATTGGTGTTAGTGACTGTGGGGCTGGTTTATATCAGACAGGGGGAGATTGGTGACAGTGACTGTGGGACTGGTTTATATCAGACAGGGGGAGATTGGTGTCAGTGACTGTGGGGCTGGTTTATGTCAGACAGGAGGGGATTTGTGTCAGTGACTGTTTGGCTGGTTTATGTCAGACAGGAGGGGATTGGTGTCAGTGACTGTGGAGCTGGTGTATATCAGACAGGGGGAGATTGGTGTCAGTGACTGTGGGGCTGGTTTATATCAGACAGGAGGGGATTGGTGTCAGTGACTGTGGGACTGGTTTATATCAGACAGGAGGGGATTGGTGTCAGTGACTGTGGGACTGGTTTATATCAGACAGGAGGGGATTGGTGTTAGTGACTGTGGGGCTGGTTTATATCAGACAGGGGGAGATTGGTGACAGTGACTGTGGGACTGGTTTATATCAGACAGGGGGAGATTGGTGTCAGTGATTGTGGGGCTGGTTTATGTCAGACAGGAGGGGATTGGTGTCAGTGACTGTTGGGCTGGTTTATGTCAGACAGGAGGGGATTGGTGTCAGTGACTGTGGAGCTGGTGTATATCAGACAGGGGGAGATTGGTGTCAGTGACTGTGGGGCTGGTTTATATCAGACAGGAGGGGATTGGTGTCAGTGACTGTGGGACTGGTTTATATCAGACAGGAGGGGATTGGTGTCAGTGACTGCGGGACTGGTTTATATCAGACAGGAGGGGATTGGTGTTAGTGACTGTGGGGCTGGTTTATATCAGACAGGAGGGGATTGGTGTCGGTGACTGTGGGACTGGTTTATATCAGACAGGAGGAGATTGGTGTCAGGGACTGTGGAGCTGCCTTATATCAGACAGGGGGAGATTGGTGTCATTGTTGTGGTGCTGGTTTATATCAGACAGGAGGGGATTGGTGTCAGTGACTGTGGGGCTGCTTTATATCGGACAGGGGGAAATTGTTGACAATGACTGTGGGACTGGTTTATATCAGACAGGAGGGGATTGGTGTCAGTGACTGTGGGACTGGTTTATATCAGACAGGAGGGGATTGGTGTCAGTGACTGTGGGACTGGTTTATATCAGACAGGGGGAGATTGGTGTCATTGTTGTGGTGCTGGTTTATATCAGACAGGAGGGGATTGGTGTCAGTGACTGTGGGACTGGTTTATATCAGACAGGAGGGGATTGGTGTCAGTGACTGTGGGACTGGTTTATATCAGACAGGAGGGGATTGGTGTCAGTGACTGTGGGACTGGTTTATATCAGACAGGGGGAGATTGGTGTCATTGTTGTGGTGCTGGTTTATATCAGACAGGAGGGGATTGGTGTCAGTGATTGTGGGGCTGGTGTATATCAGACAGGAGGAGATTGTTGTCAGTGACTGTGGGGCTGGTTTATATCAGACAGGAGGGGATTGGTGTCAATGACTGTGGGGCTGGTTTATATCAGCCTGGAGGGGATTGGTGTCAGTGACTGTGGGACTGGTTTATATCAGACAGGGGGAGATTGGTGTCTGTGACTGTGGGACTGGTTTATATCAGACAGGAGGGGATTGGTGTCAGTGACTGTGGGGCTGGTGTATATCAGACAGGAGGAGATTGGTGTCAGTGACTGTGGGGCTGGTTTATATCAGACAGGAGTTGATTGGTGTCAGTGACTGTGGGACTGGTTTATATCGGACAGGGGGAGATTGGTGTCAGTGATTGTGGGGCTGGATAGTGTCAGACAGGGGGAGATTGGTGTCAGTGACTGTGGGACTGGTTTATATCAGACAGGAGGGAATTGGTGTCAGTGACTGTGGGGCTGGTGTATATCAGACAGGAGGAGATTGGTGTCTGTGACTGTGGGACTGGTTTATATCAGACAGGAGGGGATTGGTGTCAGTGACTGTGGGACTGGTTTATATCAGACAGGAGGGGATTGGTGTCAGTGACTGTGGGGCTGGTTTATATCAGACAGGGGGAGATTGGTGACAGTTACTGTGGGATTGGTTTATATCAGACAGGAGCGGATTGGTGTCATTGACTGTGGAGCTGGTGTATATCAGACAGGGGGAGATTGGTGTCAGTGACTGTGGGGCTGGTTTACGTCAGACAGGAGGGGATTGGTGTCAGTGACTGTGGGGCTGGTTTATATCAGACAGGGGGAGATTGGTGTCAGTGACTGTGGGGCTGGTTTATATCAGACAGGGGGAGATTGGTGTCAGTGACTGTGGGGCTGGTTTACATCAGACAGAGGGGATTGGTGTCAGTGACTGTGGGGCTGGTTTATATCAGACAGGAGGGGATTGGTGTCAGTGACTGTGGGACTGGTTTATATCAGACAGGGGGAGATTGGTGTCAGTGACTGTGGGGCTGGTTTACATCAGACAGGAGGGGATTGGTGTCTGTGACTGTGGGGCTGGTTTATATTAGACAGGAGGGGATTTGTGTCAGTGACTGTGGGACTGGTTTATATCAGACAGGGGGAGATTGGTGTCTGTGACTGTAGGAGTGGTTTATATCAGACAGGAGGGGATTGGTGTCAGTGACTGTTGGGCTGGTGTGTATCAGACAGGAGGAGATTGGTGTCAGTGACTGTGGGGCTGGTTTATATCAGACAGGGGGAGATTGGTGTCAGTGACTGTGGGACTGGATTATATCAGACAGGAGGGGATTTGTGTTAGTGACTGTGGGACTGGTTTATATCGCACCGGGGGAGATTGGTGTCAGTGAGTGTGGGGCTGGTTTATATCAGACAGGAGGAGATTGGTGTCTGTGACTGTGGGACTGGTTTATATCAGACAGGAGGGGATTGGTGTCAGTGACTGTGGGACTGGTTTATATCAGACAGGAGGGGATTGGTGTCAGTGACTGTGGGATTGGTTTATATCAGACAGGAGGGGATTGGTGTCAGTGACTGTGGGACTGGTTTATATCAGACAGGAGGGCATTGGTGAAAGTGACTGTGCGGCTGGTTTAAATTAGACAGGACGGGATTGGTGTCAGTGACTGTGGGGCTGGTTTATATCAGACAGGAGGGGATTGGTGAAAGTGACTGTGCGGCTGGTTTAAATTAGACAGGACGGGATTGGTGTCAGTGACTGTGGGGCTGGTTTATATCAGACAGGGGGAGATTGGTGTCAGTGACTGTGGGGCTGGTTTACATCAGACAGAGGGGATTGGTGTCAGTGACTGTGGGGCTGGTTTATATCAGACAGGAGGGGATTGGTGTCAGTGACTGTGGGACTGGTTTATATCAGACAGGGGGAGATTGGTGTCAGTGACTGTGGGGCTGGTTTACATCAGACAGGAGGGGATTGGTGTCTGTGACTGTGGGGCTGGTTTATATTAGACAGGAGGGGATTTGTGTCAGTGACTGTGGGACTGGTTTATATCAGACAGGGGGAGATTGGTGTCTGTGACTGTAGGAGTGGTTTATATCAGACAGGAGGGGATTGGTGTCAGTGACTGTTGGGCTGGTGTGTATCAGACAGGAGGAGATTGGTGTCAGTGACTGTGGGGCTGGTTTATATCAGACAGGGGGAGATTGGTGTCAGTGACTGTGGGACTGGATTATATCAGACAGGAGGGGATTTGTGTTAGTGACTGTGGGACTGGTTTATATCGCACCGGGGGAGATTGGTGTCAGTGAGTGTGGGGCTGGTTTATATCAGACAGGAGGAGATTGGTGTCTGTGACTGTGGGACTGGTTTATATCAGACAGGAGGGGATTGGTGTCAGTGACTGTGGGACTGGTTTATATCAGACAGGAGGGGATTGGTGTCAGTGACTGTGGGATTGGTTTATATCAGACAGGAGGGGATTGGTGTCAGTGACTGTGGGACTGGTTTATATCAGACAGGAGGGCATTGGTGAAAGTGACTGTGCGGCTGGTTTAAATTAGACAGGACGGGATTGGTGTCAGTGACTGTGGGGCTGGTTTATATCAGACAGGAGGGGATTGGTGTTAGTGACTGTGGGGCTGGTTTATATCAGACAGGGGGAGATTGGTGACAGTGACTGTGGGACTGGTTTATATCAGACAGGGGGAGATTGGTGTCAGTGACTGTGGGGCTGGTTTATGTCAGACAGGAGGGGATTTGTGTCAGTGACTGTTTGGCTGGTTTATGTCAGACAGGAGGGGATTGGTGTCAGTGACTGTGGAGCTGGTGTATATCAGACAGGGGGAGATTGGTGTCAGTGACTGTGGGGCTGGTTTATATCAGACAGGAGGGGATTGGTGTCAGTGACTGTGGGACTGGTTTATATCAGACAGGAGGGGATTGGTGTCAGTGACTGTGGGACTGGTTTATATCAGACAGGAGGGGATTGGTGTTAGTGACTGTGGGGCTGGTTTATATCAGACAGGGGGAGATTGGTGACAGTGACTGTGGGACTGGTTTATATCAGACAGGGGGAGATTGGTGTCAGTGATTGTGGGGCTGGTTTATGTCAGACAGGAGGGGATTGGTGTCAGTGACTGTTGGGCTGGTTTATGTCAGACAGGAGGGGATTGGTGTCAGTGACTGTGGAGCTGGTGTATATCAGACAGGGGGAGATTGGTGTCAGTGACTGTGGGGCTGGTTTATATCAGACAGGAGGGGATTGGTGTCAGTGACTGTGGGACTGGTTTATATCAGACAGGAGGGGATTGGTGTCAGTGACTGCGGGACTGGTTTATATCAGACAGGAGGGGATTGGTGTTAGTGACTGTGGGGCTGGTTTATATCAGACAGGAGGGGATTGGTGTCGGTGACTGTGGGACTGGTTTATATCAGACAGGAGGAGATTGGTGTCAGGGACTGTGGAGCTGCCTTATATCAGACAGGGGGAGATTGGTGTCATTGTTGTGGTGCTGGTTTATATCAGACAGGAGGGGATTGGTGTCAGTGACTGTGGGGCTGCTTTATATCGGACAGGGGGAAATTGGTGACAATGACTGTGGGACTGGTTTATATCAGACAGGAGGGGATTGGTGTCAGTGACTGTGGGACTGGTTTATATCAGACAGGAGGGGATTGGTGTCAGTGACTGTGGGACTGGTTTATATCAGACAGGGGGAGATTGGTGTCATTGTTGTGGTGCTGGTTTATATCAGACAGGAGGGGATTGGTGTCAGTGACTGTGGGACTGGTTTATATCAGACAGGAGGGGATTGGTGTCAGTGACTGTGGGACTGGTTTATATCAGACAGGAGGGGATTGGTGTCAGTGACTGTGGGACTGGTTTATATCAGACAGGGGGAGATTGGTGTCATTGTTGTGGTGCTGGTTTATATCAGACAGGAGGGGATTGGTGTCAGTGATTGTGGGGCTGGTGTATATCAGACAGGAGGAGATTGTTGTCAGTGACTGTGGGGCTGGTTTATATCAGACAGGAGGGGATTGGTGTCAATGACTGTGGGGCTGGTTTATATCAGCCTGGAGGGGATTGGTGTCAGTGACTGTGGGACTGGTTTATATCAGACAGGGGGAGATTGGTGTCTGTGACTGTGGGACTGGTTTATATCAGACAGGAGGGGATTGGTGTCAGTGACTGTGGGGCTGGTGTATATCAGACAGGAGGAGATTGGTGTCAGTGACTGTGGGGCTGGTTTATATCAGACAGGAGTTGATTGGTGTCAGTGACTGTGGGACTGGTTTATATCGGACAGGGGGAGATTGGTGTCAGTGATTGTGGGGCTGGATAGTGTCAGACAGGGGGAGATTGGTGTCAGTGACTGTGGGACTGGTTTATATCAGACAGGAGGGAATTGGTGTCAGTGACTGTGGGGCTGGTGTATATCAGACAGGAGGAGATTGGTGTCTGTGACTGTGGGACTGGTTTATATCAGACAGGAGGGGATTGGTGTCAGTGACTGTGGGACTGGTTTATATCAGACAGGAGGGGATTGGTGTCAGTGACTGTGGGGCTGGTTTATATCAGACAGGGGGAGATTGGTGACAGTTACTGTGGGATTGGTTTATATCAGACAGGAGCGGATTGGTGTCATTGACTGTGGAGCTGGTGTATATCAGACAGGGGGAGATTGGTGTCAGTGACTGTGGGGCTGGTTTACGTCAGACAGGAGGGGATTGGTGTCAGTGACTGTGGGGCTGGTTTATATCAGACAGGGGGAGATTGGTGTCAGTGACTGTGGGGCTGGTTTATATCAGACAGGGGGAGATTGGTGTCAGTGACTGTGGGGCTGGTTTACATCAGACAGAGGGGATTGGTGTCAGTGACTGTGGGGCTGGTTTATATCAGACAGGAGGGGATTGGTGTCAGTGACTGTGGGACTGGTTTATATCAGACAGGGGGAGATTGGTGTCAGTGACTGTGGGGCTGGTTTACATCAGACAGGAGGGGATTGGTGTCTGTGACTGTGGGGCTGGTTTATATTAGACAGGAGGGGATTTGTGTCAGTGACTGTGGGACTGGTTTATATCAGACAGGGGGAGATTGGTGTCTGTGACTGTAGGAGTGGTTTATATCAGACAGGAGGGGATTGGTGTCAGTGACTGTTGGGCTGGTGTGTATCAGACAGGAGGAGATTGGTGTCAGTGACTGTGGGGCTGGTTTATATCAGACAGGGGGAGATTGGTGTCAGTGACTGTGGGACTGGATTATATCAGACAGGAGGGGATTTGTGTTAGTGACTGTGGGACTGGTTTATATCGCACCGGGGGAGATTGGTGTCAGTGAGTGTGGGGCTGGTTTATATCAGACAGGAGGAGATTGGTGTCTGTGACTGTGGGACTGGTTTATATCAGACAGGAGGGGATTGGTGTCAGTGACTGTGGGACTGGTTTATATCAGACAGGAGGGGATTGGTGTCAGTGACTGTGGGATTGGTTTATATCAGACAGGAGGGGATTGGTGTCAGTGACTGTGGGACTGGTTTATATCAGACAGGAGGGCATTGGTGAAAGTGACTGTGCGGCTGGTTTAAATTAGACAGGACGGGATTGGTGTCAGTGACTGTGGGGCTGGTTTATATCAGACAGGAGGGGATTGGTGTTAGTGACTGTGGGGCTGGTTTATATCAGACAGGGGGAGATTGGTGACAGTGACTGTGGGACTGGTTTATATCAGACAGGGGGAGATTGGTGTCAGTGACTGTGGGGCTGGTTTATGTCAGACAGGAGGGGATTTGTGTCAGTGACTGTTGGGCTGGTTTATGTCAGACAGGAGGGGATTGGTGTCAGTGACTGTGGAGCTGGTGTATATCAGACAGGGGGAGATTGGTGTCAGTGACTGTGGGGCTGGTTTATATCAGACAGGAGGGGATTGGTGTCAGTGACTGTGGGACTGGTTTATATCAGACAGGAGGGGATTGGTGTCAGTGACTGTGGGACTGGTTTATATCAGACAGGAGGGGATTGGTGTTAGTGACTGTGGGGCTGGTTTATATCAGACAGGGGGAGATTGGTGACAGTGACTGTGGGACTGGTTTATATCAGACAGGGGGAGATTGGTGTCAGTGATTGTGGGGCTGGTTTATGTCAGACAGGAGGGGATTGGTGTCAGTGACTGTTGGGCTGGTTTATGTCAGACAGGAGGGGATTGGTGTCAGTGACTGTGGAGCTGGTGTATATCAGACAGGGGGAGATTGGTGTCAGTGACTGTGGGGCTGGTTTATATCAGACAGGAGGGGATTGGTGTCAGTGACTGTGGGACTGGTTTATATCAGACAGGAGGGGATTGGTGTCAGTGACTGCGGGACTGGTTTATATCAGACAGGAGGGGATTGGTGTTAGTGACTGTGGGGCTGGTTTATATCAGACAGGAGGGGATTGGTGTCGGTGACTGTGGGACTGGTTTATATCAGACAGGAGGAGATTGGTGTCAGGGACTGTGGAGCTGCCTTATATCAGACAGGGGGAGATTGGTGTCATTGTTGTGGTGCTGGTTTATATCTGACAGGAGGGGATTGGTGTCAGTGACTGTGGGGCTGCTTTATATCGGACAGGGGGAGATTGGTGACAGTGACTGTGGGACTGGTTTATATCAGACAGGAGGGGATTGGTGTCAGTGACTGTGGGACTGGTTTATATCAGACAGGAGCGGATTGGTGTCAGTGACTGTGGGACTGGTTTATATCAGACAGGAGGGGATTGGTGTCAGTGACTGTGGGACTGGTTTATATCAGACAGGAGCGGATTGGTGTGAGTGACTGTGGGGCTGGTTTATATCAGACAGGGGGGATTGGTGTCAGTGACTGTGGGACTGGTTTATATCAGACAGGAGCGGATTGGTGTTAGTGACTGTGGGACTGGTTTATATCAGACAGGGGGAGAATGGTGAGAGTGACTGTGGGACTGGTTTATATCAGACAGGAGAGGAATGGTGTCAGTGACTGTGGAGCTGGTGTATATCAGACAGGGGGAGATTGGTGTCAGTGACTGTGGGGCTGGTTTATGTCAGACAGGAGGGGATTGGTGTCAGTGACTGTTGGGATGGTTTATGTCAGACAGGAGGGGATTGGTGTCAGTGACTGTGGGACTGGTTTATATCAGACAGGAGGGGATTGGTGTCAGTGACTGTGGGACTGGTTTATATCAGACAGGAGCGGATTGGTGTCAGTGACTGTGGGACTGGTTTATATCAGACAGGAGGGGATTGGTGTCGGTGACTGTGGGGCTGGTTTATATCAGACAGGAGGGGATTGGTGTCATTGACTGTGGGACTGGTTTATATCAGACAGGAGGAGATTGGTGTCCGGGACTGTGGAGCTGCCTTATATTAGACAGGAGGGGATTGGTGTCAATGACTGTGGGGTTGGTTTATATCAGACAGGAGGGGATTGGTGTCATTGACTGTGGGACTGGTGTATATCAGACAGGAGGAGATTGGTGTCAGTGACTGTGGGACTGGTTTATATCAGACAGGGGGAGATTGGTGTCAGTGACTGTGGGGCTGGTTTATATCAGACAGGAGTGGATTGTTGTCAGTGACTGTGGGACTGGTTTATATCGGACAGGGGGAGATTGGTGTCAGTGATTGTGGGGCTGGATAGTGTCAGACAGGGGGAGATTGGTGTCAGTGACTGTGGGACTGGTTTATATCAGACAGGAAGGAATTGGTGTCAGTGACTGTGGGGCTGGTGTATGTCAGACAGGAGGAGATTGGTGTCTGTGACTGTGGGACTGGTTTATATCAGACAGGAGGGGATTGGTGTCAGTGACTGTGGGATTGGTTTATATCAGACAGGAGGGTATTGGTGTTAGTGACTGTGGGGCTGGTTTATATCAGACAGGAAGGGATTGGTGTCAGTTATTTTGGGGCTGGTTTATGTCAGACAGGAGGGGATTGGTGTCAGTGACTGTGGGACTGGTTTATATCAGACAGGAGCGGATTGGTGTCAATGACTGTGGGACTGGTTTATATCAGACAGGGGGAGATTGGTGTCAGTGACTGGGGGGCTGGTTTATATCAGACAGGGGGAGATTGGTGTCTGTGACTGTGGGACTGGTTTATATCAGACAGGAGGGGATTGGTGTCAGTGACTGTGGGGCTGGTTTATATCAGACAGGAGGGGATTGGTGTCAGTGACTGTGGGACTGGTTTATATCAGACAGGGGGAGATTGGTGTCAGTGACTGTGGGGCTGGTTTACATCAGACAGGAGGGGATTGGTGTCTGTGACTGTGGGGCTGGTTTATATTAGACAGGAGGGGATTTGTGTCAGTGACTGTGGGACTGGTTTATATCAGACAGGGGGAGATTGGTGTCTGTGACTGTAGGAGTGGTTTATATCAGACAGGAGGAGATTGGTGTCAGTGACTGTGGGGCTGGTTTATATCAGACAGGGGGAGATTGGTGTCAGTGACTGTGGGACTGGATTATATCAGACAGGAGGGGATTTGTGTTAGTGACTGTGGGACTGGTTTATATCGGACCGGGGGAGATTGGTGTCAGTGAGTGTGGGGCTGGTTTATATCAGACAGGAGGAGATTGGTGTCTGTGACTGTGGGACTGGTTTATATCAGACAGGAGGGGATTGGTGTCAGTGACTGTGGGACAGGTTTATATCAGACAGGAGTGGATTGGTGTCAGTGACTGTGGGATTGGTTTATATCAGACAGGAGGGGATTGGTGTCAGTGACTGTGGGACTGGTTTATATCAGACAGGAGGGGATTGGTGTTAGTGACTGTGGGGCTGGTTTATATCAGACAGGGGGAGATTGGTGACAGTGACTGTGGGACTGGTTTATATCAGACAGGGGGAGATTGGTGTCAGTGACTGTGGGGCTGGTTTATGTCAGACAGGAGGGGATTGGTGTCAGTGACTGTTGGGCTGGTTTATGTCAGACAGGAGGGGATTGGTGTCAGTGACTGTGGAGCTGGTGTATATCAGACAGGGGGAGATTGGTGTCTGTGACTGTGGGGCTGGTTTATATCAGACAGGAGGGGATTGGTGTCAGTGACTGTGGGACTGGTTTATATCAGACAGGAGGGGATTGGTGTCAGTGACTGTGGGACTGGTTTATATCAGACAGGAGGGGATTGGTGTTAGTGACTGTGGGGCTGGTTTATATCAGACAGGGGGAGATTGGTGACAGTGACTGTGGGACTGGTTTATATCAGACAGGGGGAGATTGGTGTCAGTGACTGTGGGGCTGGTTTATGTCAGACAGGAGGGGATTGGTGTCAGTGACTGTTGGGCTGGTTTATGTCAGACAGGAGGGGATTGGTGTCAGTGACTGTGGAGCTGGTGTATATCAGACAGGGGGAGATTGGTGTCAGTGACTGTGGGGCTGGTTTATATCAGACAGGAGGGGATTGGTGTCAGTGACTGTGGGACTGGTTTATATCAGACAGGAGGGGATTGGTGTCAGTGACTGTGGGACTGGTTTATATCAGACAGGAGGGGATTGGTGTTAGTGACTGTGGGGCTGGTTTATATCAGACAGGAGGGGATTGGTGTCGGTGACTGTGGGACTGGTTTATATCAGACAGGAGGAGATTGGTGTCAGGGACTGTGGAGCTGCCTTATATCAGACAGGGGGAGATTGGTGTCATTGTTGTGGTGCTGGTTTATATCAGACAGGAGGGGATTGGTGTCAGTGACTGTGGGGCTGCTTTATATCAGACAGGGGGAGATTGGTGACAGTGACTGTAGGACTGGTTTATATCAGACAGGAGGGGATTGGTGTCAGTGACTGTGGGACTGGTTTATATCAGACAGGAGGGGATTGGTGTCAGTGACTGTGGGACTGGTTTATATCAGACAGGAGGGGATTATAAGACCATAAGACATAGGAGTGGAAGTAAGGCCATTCGGCCCATCGAGTCCACTCCGCCATTCAATCATGGCTGATGCACATTTCAGCTCCACTTGCCAGCATTCTCCCCGTAGCCCTTAATTCCTCTAGACAACAAGAACCTATCAATCTCGGCCTTGAAGACATTTAGCGTCCCGGCTTCCACTGCACTCCGTGGCAATGAATTCCACAGGCCCACCACTCTCTGGCTGAAGAAATGTCTCCGCATTTCCGTTCTGAAATGACCCCCTCTAATTCTAAGGCTGTGTCCACGGGTCCTAGTCTCCTCGCCTAACAGAAACAATTTTCTAGCATCCACCTTTTCAAAGCCATGTATTATTTTGTACGTCTCTATTAGATCTCCCCTTAATCTTCTAAACTCCAATGAATACAATCCCAGTATCCTCAGCCGTTCCTCATATGCTAGACCTGTCATTCCAGGGATCATCCGTGTGAATCTCCGCTGGACACGTTCCAGTGCCAGTATGTCCTTCCTGAGGTGTGGGGACCAAAACTGGACACAGTACTCCAAATGGGGCCTAACCAGAGCTTTATAAAGTCTTAGTAGTACATCTCTGCTTTTATATTCCAACCCTCTTGAGATAAGAGACAACATTGCATTCGCTTTCTTAATCACAGACTCAACCTGCATGTTTACCTTTAGAGAATCCTCGACTCGCACTCCCAGATCCCTTTGTGCTTTGGCTTTATTAAGTTTCTCACCATTTAGAAAGTAGTCCATTCCTATATTCTTTTTGCCAAAGTGCAAGACCTCGCACTTGCTCACGTTAAATTCCATCAGCCATTTCCTGGACCACTCTCCCAACCTGTCTAGATCCTTCTGTAGCCTCCCCACTTCCTCAGTACTACCTGCCTGTCTACCTAACTTTGTATCATCGGCAAACTTCGCTAGAATGCCCCCGGTTCCCTCATCCAAATCATTAATATATAATGCGAACAGCTGTGGCCCCAGCACCGAACCCTGCGGGACACCGCTCGTCACCGGCTGCCATTCTGAAAAAGAACCTTTTATCCCAACTCTCTGCCTTCTGTTAGATAGCCAATCCTCAATCCATCCCAGCAGCTCACCTCGAACACCATGGGCCCTCACCTTGCTCAGCAGTCTCCCGTGTGGCACCTTATCAAAGGCCTTTTGAAAGTCCAGATAGACCACATCCACTGGGTTCCCCTGGTCTAACCTACTTGTTACCTCTTCAAAAAATTCCAACAGGTTTGTCAGGCATGACCTCCCTTTACTAAATCCATGTTGACTTGTTCTAATCAGACTCTGCTCTTCCAAGAATTTAGAAACCTCATCCTTAATGATGGATTCTAGAATTTTACCAACAACCGAGGTTAAGCTGATTGGCCTATAATTTTCCATCTTTTGCCTTGATCCTTTCTTGAACAAGGGGGTTACTACAGCCATCTTCCAATCGTCCGGGACCTTTCCTGACTCCAGTGACTCTTGAAAGATCTCAACCAATGCCTCTGCTATTTCCTCAGCAACCTCTCTCAGAACTCTAGGGTGTATCCCATCGGGGCCAGGAGATTTATCAATTTTAAGACTTTTTAACTTTTCTAGCACTATCTCTTTCGTAATGGCAACCATACTCAACTCAGCCCCGTGACACCCTTTAATTTTTGGGATATTACTCCTGTCTTCCACTGTGAAAACTGACGCAAAGTACTTGTTAAGTTCTCCTGCTATTTCCTTATCTTATTGGTGTCGGTGACTGTGGGGCTGGTTTATATCAGACAGGAGGAGATTGGTGTCAGGGACTGTGGAGCTGCCTTATATCAGACACGGGGAGATTGGTGTCATTGTTGTGGTACTGGTTTATATCAGACAGGAGGGGATTGGTGTCAGTGATTGTGGGGCTGGTGTATATCAGACAGGAGGAGATTGTTGTCAGTGACTGTGGGGCTGGTTTATATCAGACAGGAGGGGATTGGTGTCAATGACTGTGGGGCTGGTTTATATCAGCCTGGAGGGGATTGGTGTCAGTGACTGTGGGACTGGTTTATATCAGACAGGGGAGATTGGTGTCTGTGACTGTGGGACTGGTTTATATCAGACAGGAGGGGATTGGTGTCAGTGACTGTGGGGCTGGTGGATATCAGACAGGAGGAGATTGGTGTCAGTGACTGTGGGGCTGGTTTATATCAGACAGGAGGGGATTGGTGTCAGTGACTGTGGGACTGGTTTATATCGGACAGGGGGAGATTGGTGTCAGTGATTGTGGGGCTGGATAGTGTCAGACAGGGGGAGATTGGTGTCAGTGACTGTGGGACTGGTTTATATCAGACAGGAGGGAATTGGTGTCAGTGACTGTGGGGCTGGTGTATATCAGACAGGAGGAGATTGGTGTCTGTGACTGTGGGACTGGTTTATATCAGACAGGAGGGGATTGGTGTCAGTGACTGTGGGACTGGTTTATATCAGACAGGAGGGGATTGGTGTCAGTGACTGTGGGGCTGGTTTATATCAGACAGGGGGAGATTGGTGACAGTGACTGTGGGATTGGTTTATATCAGACAGGAGCGGATTGGTGTCAGTGACTGTGGGACTGGTTTATATCAGACAGGAGGGGATTGGTGTCAGTGACTGTGGGACTGGTTTATATCAGACAGGGGGAGATTGGTGTCAGTGACTGTGGGACTGGTTTACATCAGACAGGAGGGGATTGGTGTCAGTGACTGTGGGACTGGTTTATATCAGACAGGAGGGGATTGGTGTCATTGACTGTGGGACTGGTTTATATCAGACAGGAGCGGATTGGTGTCAGTGACTGTGGGACTGGTTTATATCAGACAGGAGGGGATTGGTGTCAGTGACTGTGGCACTGGTTTATATCAGACAGGAGCGGATTGGTGTCAGTGACTGTGGGACTGGTTTATATCGGACAGGAGCGGATTGGTGTTAGTGACTGTGGGGCTGGTTTATATCAGACAGGGGGAGAATGGTGAGAGTGACTGTGGGACTGGTTTATATCAGACAGGAGAGGATTGGTGTCAGTGACTGTGGAGCTGGTGTATATCAGACAGGGGGAGATTGGTGTCAGTGACTGTGGGACTGGTTTATATCAGACAGGAGGGGATTGGTGTCAGTGACTGTGGGACTGGTTTATATCAGACAGGAGGGGATTGGTGTCAGTGACTGTGGGACTGGTTTATATCAGACAGGAGGGGATTGGTGTCAGTGACTGTGGGACTGGTTTATATCAGACAGGGGAGATTGGTGTCTGTGACTGTGGGACTGGTTTATATCAGACAGGAGGGGATTGGTGTCAGTGACTGTGGGGCTGGTGGATATCAGACAGGAGGAGATTGGTGTCAGTGACTGTGGGGCTGGTTTATATCAGACAGGAGGGGATTGGTGTCAGTGACTGTGGGACTGGTTTATATCGGACAGGGGGAGATTGGTGTCAGTGATTGTGGGGCTGGATAGTGTCAGACAGGGGGAGATTGGTGTCAGTGACTGTGGGACTGGTTTATATCAGACAGGAGGGAATTGGTGTCAGTGACTGTGGGGCTGGTGTATATCAGACAGGAGGAGATTGGTGTCTGTGACTGTGGGACTGGTTTATATCAGACAGGAGGGGATTGGTGTCAGTGACTGTGGGACTGGTTTATATCAGACAGGGGGAGATTGGTGTCAGTGACTGTGGGACTGGTTTACATCAGACAGGAGGGGATTGGTGTCAGTGACTGTGGGACTGGTTTATATCAGACAGGAGGGGATTGGTGTCATTGACTGTGGGACTGGTTTATATCAGACAGGAGCGGATTGGTGTCAGTGACTGTGGGACTGGTTTATATCAGACAGGAGGGGATTGGTGTCAGTGACTGTGGCACTGGTTTATATCAGACAGGAGCGGATTGGTGTCAGTGACTGTGGGACTGGTTTATATCGGACAGGAGCGGATTGGTGTTAGTGACTGTGGGGCTGGTTTATATCAGACAGGGGGAGAATGGTGAGAGTGACTGTGGGACTGGTTTATATCAGACAGGAGAGGATTGGTGTCAGTGACTGTGGAGCTGGTGTATATCAGACAGGGGGAGATTGGTGTCAGTGACTGTGGGACTGGTTTATATCAGACAGGAGGGGATTGGTGTCAGTGACTGTGGGACTGGTTTATATCAGACAGGAGGGGATTGGTGTCAGTGACTGTGGGACTGGTTTATATCAGACAGGAGGGGATTGGTGTCAGTGACTGTGGGACTGGTTTATATCAGACAGGGGGAGATTGGTGTCATTGTTGTGGTGCTGGTTTATATCAGACAGGAGGGGATTGGTGTCAGTGATTGTGGGGCTGGTGTATATCAGACAGGAGGAGATTGTTGTCAGTGACTGTGGGGCTGGTTTATATCAGACAGGAGGTGATTGGTGTCAATGACTGTGGGGCTGGTTTATATCAGCCTGGAGGGGATTGGTGTCAGTGACTGTGGGACTGGTTTATATCAGACAGGGGGAGATTGGTGTCTGTGACTGTGGGACTGGTTTATATCAGACAGGAGGGGATTGGTGTCAGTGACTGTGGGGCTGGTGTATATCAGACAGGAGGAGATTGGTGTCAGTGACTGTGGGGCTGGTTTATATCAGACAGGAGTTGATTGGTGTCAGTGACTGTGGGACTGGTTTATATCGGACAGGGGGAGATTGGTGTCAGTGATTGTGGGGCTGGATAGTGTCAGACAGGGGGAGATTGGTGTCAGTGACTGTGGGACTGGTTTATATCAGACAGGAGGGAATTGGTGTCAGTGACTGTGGGGCTGGTGTATATCAGACAGGAGGAGATTGGTGTCTGTGACTGTGGGACTGGTTTATATCAGACAGGAGGGGATTGGTGTCAGTGACTGTGGGACTGGTTTATATCAGACAGGAGGGGATTGGTGTCAGTGACTGTGGGGCTGGTTTATATCAGACAGGGGGAGATTGGTGACAGTTACTGTGGGATTGGTTTATATCAGACAGGAGCGGATTGGTGTCATTGACTGTGGAGCTGGTGTATATCAGACAGGAGGGGATTGGTGTCAGTGACTGTGGGGCTGGTTTACGTCAGACAGGAGGGGATTGGTGTCAGTGACTGTGGGGCTGGTTTATATCAGACAGGGGGAGATTGGTGTCAGTGACTGTGGGGCTGGTTTATATCAGACAGGGGGAGATTGGTGTCAGTGACTGTGGGGCTGGTTTACATCAGACAGAGGGGATTGGTGTCAGTGACTGTGGGGCTGGTTTATATCAGACAGGAGGGGATTGGTGTCAGTGACTGTGGGACTGGTTTATATCAGACAGGGGGAGATTGGTGTCAGTGACTGTGGGGCTGGTTTACATCAGACAGGAGGGGATTGGTGTCTGTGACTGTGGGGCTGGTTTATATTAGACAGGAGGGGATTTGTGTCAGTGACTGTGGGACTGGTTTATATCAGACAGGGGGAGATTGGTGTCTGTGACTGTAGGAGTGGTTTATATCAGACAGGAGGGGATTGGTGTCAGTGACTGTTGGGCTGGTGTGTATCAGACAGGAGGAGATTGGTGTCAGTGACTGTGGGGCTGGTTTATATCAGACAGGGGGAGATTGGTGTCAGTGACTGTGGGACTGGATTATATCAGACAGGAGGGGATTTGTGTTAGTGACTGTGGGACTGGTTTATATCGCACCGGGGGAGATTGGTGTCAGTGAGTGTGGGGCTGGTTTATATCAGACAGGAGGAGATTGGTGTCTGTGACTGTGGGACTGGTTTATATCAGACAGGAGGGGATTGGTGTCAGTGACTGTGGGACTGGTTTATATCAGACAGGAGGGGATTGGTGTCAGTGACTGTGGGATTGGTTTATATCAGACAGGAGGGGATTGGTGTCAGTGACTGTGGGACTGGTTTATATCAGACAGGAGGGGATTGGTGTCAGTGACTGTGCGGCTGGTTTAAATTAGACAGGACGGGATTGGTGTCAGTGACTGTGGGGCTGGTTTATATCAGACAGGAGGGGATTGGTGTTAGTGACTGTGGGGCTGGTTTATATCAGACAGGGGGAGATTGGTGACAGTGACTGTGGGACTGGTTTATATCAGACAGGGGGAGATTGGTGTCAGTGACTGTGGGGCTGGTTTATGTCAGACAGGAGGGGATTTGTGTCAGTGACTGTTGGGCTGGTTTATGTCAGACAGGAGGGGATTGGTGTCAGTGACTGTGGAGCTGGTGTATATCAGACAGGGGGAGATTGGTGTCAGTGACTGTGGGGCTGGTTTATATCAGACAGGAGGGGATTGGTGTCAGTGACTGTGGGACTGGTTTATATCAGACAGGAGGGGATTGGTGTCAGTGACTGTGGGACTGGTTTATATCAGACAGGAGGGGATTGGTGTTAGTGACTGTGGGGCTGGTTTATATCAGACAGGGGGAGATTGGTGACAGTGACTGTGGGACTGGTTTATATCAGACAGGGGGAGATTGGTGTCAGTGATTGTGGGGCTGGTTTATGTCAGACAGGAGGGGATTGGTGTCAGTGACTGTTGGCCTGGTTTATGTCAGACAGGAGGGGATTGGTGTCAGTGATTGTGGAGCTGGTGTATATCAGACAGGAGGGGATTGGTGTCAGTGACTGTGGGGCTGGTTTATATCAGACAGGAGGGGATTGGTGTCAGTGACTGTGGGACTGGTTTATATCAGACAGGAGGGGATTGGTGTCAGTGACTGCGGGACTGGTTTATATCAGACAGGAGGGGATTGGTGTTAGTGACTGTGGGGCTGGTTTATATCAGACAGGAGGGGATTGGTGTCGGTGACTGTGGGACTGGTTTATATCAGACAGGAGGAGATTGGTGTCAGGGACTGTGGAGCTGCCTTATATCAGACAGGGGGAGATTGGTGTCATTGTTGTGGTGCTGGTTTATATCAGACAGGAGGGGATTGGTGTCAGTGACTGTGGGGCTGCTTTATATCGGACAGGGGGAGATTGGTGACAGTGACTGTGGGACTGGTTTATATCAGACAGGAGGGGATTGGTGTCAGTGACTGTGGGACTGGTTTATATCAGACAGGAGCGGATTGGTGTCAGTGACTGTGGGACTGGTTTATATCAGACAGGAGGGGATTGGTGTCAGTGACTGTGGGACTGGTTTATATCAGACAGGAGCGGATTGGTGTGAGTGACTGTGGGGCTGGTTTATATCAGACAGGGGGGATTGGTGTCAGTGACTGTGGGACTGGTTTATATCAGACAGGAGCGGATTGGTGTTAGTGACTGTGGGACTGGTTTATATCAGACAGGGGGAGAATGGTGAGAGTGACTGTGGGACTGGTTTATATCAGACAGGAGAGGAATGGTGTCCGTGACTGTGGAGCTGGTGTATATCAGACAGGGGGAGATTGGTGTCAGTGACTGTGGGGCTGGTTTATGTCAGACAGGAGGGGATTGGTGTCAGTGACTGTTGGGATGGTTTATGTCAGACAGGAGGGGATTGGTGTCAGTGACTGTGGGACTGGTTTATATCAGACAGGAGGGGATTGGTGTCAGTGACTGTGGGACTGGTTTATATCAGACAGGAGCGGATTGGTGTCAGTGACTGTGGGACTGGTTTATATCAGACAGGAGGGGATTGGTGTCGGTGACTGTGGGGCTGGTTTATATCAGACAGGAGGGGATTGGTGTCATTGACTGTGGGACTGGTTTATATCAGACAGGAGGAGATTGGTGTCCGGGACTGTGGAGCTGCCTTATATTAGACAGGAGGGGATTGGTGTCAATGACTGTGGGGCTGGTTTATATCAGACAGGAGGGGATTGGTGTCATTGACTGTGGGACTGGTGTATATCAGACAGGAGGAGATTGGTGTCAGAGACTGTGGGACTGGTTTATATCAGACAGGGGGAGATTGGTGTCAGTGACTGTGGGGCTGGTTTATATCAGACAGGAGTGGATTGTTGTCAGTGACTGTGGGACTGGTTTATATCGGACAGGGGGAGATTGGTGTCAGTGATTGTGGGGCTGGATAGTGTCAGACAGGGGGAGATTGGTGTCAGTGACTGTGGGACTGGTTTATATCAGACAGGAAGGAATTGGTGTCAGTGACTGTGGGGCTGGTGTATGTCAGACAGGAGGAGATTGGTGTCTGTGACTGTGGGACTGGTTTATATCAGACAGGAGGGGATTGGTGTCAGTGACTGTGGGACTGGTTTATATCAGACAGGAGGGTATTGGTGTTAGTGACTGTGGGGCTGGATTATATCAGACAGGAAGGGATTGGTGTCAGTTATTTTGGGGCTGGTTTATGTCAGACAGGAGGGGATTGGTGTCAGTGACTGTGGGACTGGTTTATATCAGACAGGAGCGGATTGGTGTCAATGACTGTGGGACTGGTTTATATCAGACAGGGGGAGATTGGTGTCAGTGACTGGGGGGCTGGTTTATATCAGACAGGGGGAGATTGGTGTCTGTGACTGTGGGACTGGTTTATATCAGACAGGAGGGGATTGGTGTCAGTGACTGTGGGACTGGTGTGTATCAGACAGGAGGAGATTGGTGTCAGTGACTTTGGGGCTGGTTTATATCAGACAGGGGGAGATTGGTGTCAGTGACTGTGGGGCTGGTTTATATCAGACAGGGGGAGATTGGTGTCAGTGACTGTGGGGCTGGTTTATATCAGACAGGAGGGGATTGGTGTCAGTGACTGTGGGACCGGTTTATATCAGACAGGAGGGGATTGGTGTCAGTGACTGTGGGACTGGTTTATATCAGACAGGAGGGGATTGGTGTCAGTGACTGTGGGACTGGTTTATATAAGACAGGAGGGGATTGGTGTTAGTGACTGTGGGACTGGTTTATATCAGACAGGAGGGGATTGGTGTCAGTGACTGTGGGGCTGGTTTATATCAGACAGGAGGGGATTGGTGTCAGTGACTGTGGGGCTGGTTTATATCAGACAGGAGAGGATTGGTGTCAGTGACTGTGGGGCTGGTTTATATCAGACAGGGGGAGATTGGTGTCAGTGACTGTGGGACTGGTTTATTTCAGACAGGAGGGGATTGGTGTCAGTGACTGTGGGACTGGTTTATATCAGACAGGAGGGGATTGGTGTCAGTGACTGTGGGACTGGTTTATATCAGACAGGAGCGGATTGGTGTCAGTGACTGTGGGACTGGTTTATATCAGACAGGAGGGGATTGGTGTCAGTGACTGTGGGACTGGTTTATATCAGACAGGGGGAGATTGGTGTCAGTGACTGTGGGACTGGTTTATATCAGACAGGAGGGAATTGGTGTCAGTGACTGTGGGACTGGTTTATATCAGACAGGAGGGGATTGGTGTCAGTGACTGTGGGACTGGTTTATATCAGACAGGAGCGGATTGGTGTCAGTGACTGTGGGACTGGTTTATATCAGACAGGAGGGGATTGGTGTCAGTGACTGTGGGACTGGTTTATATCAGACAGGAGGGGATTGGTGTCAGTGACTGTGGGACTGGTTTATATCAGACAGGGGGAGATTGGTGTCATTGTTGTGGTGCTGGTTTATATCAGACAGGAGGGGATTGGTGTCAGTGATTGTGGGGCTGGTGTATATCAGACAGGAGGAGATTGTTGTCAGTGACTGTGGGGCTCTTTTATATCAGACAGGAGGGGATTGGTGTCAATGACTGTGGGGCTGGTTTATATCAGCCTGGAGGGGATTGGTGTCAGTGACTGTGGGACTGGTTTATATCAGACAGGGGCAGATTGGTGTCTGTGACTGTGGGACTGGTTTATATCAGACAGGAGGGGATTGGTGTCAGTGACTGTGGGGCTGGTGTATATCAGACAGGAGGAGATTGGTGTCAGTGACTGTGGGACTGGTTTATATCAGACAGGAGTGGATTGGTGTCAGTGACTGTGGGACTGGTTTATATCGGACAGGGGGAGATTGGTGTCAGTGATTGTGGGGCTGGATAGTGTCAGACAGGGGGAGATTGGTGTCAGTGACTGTGGGACTGGTTTATATCAGACAGGAGGGAATTGGTGTCAGTGACTGTGGGGCTGGTGTATATCAGACAGGAGGAGATTGGTGTCTCTGACTGTGGGACTGGTTTATATCAGACAGGAGGGGATTGGTGTCAGTGACTGTGGGACTGGTTTATATCAGACTGGAGGGGATTGGTGTCAGTGACTGTGGGACTGGTTTATATCAGACAGGGGGAGATTGGTGTCTGTGACTGTGGGACTGGTTTATATCAGACAGGAGGGGATTGGTGTCAGTGACTGTGGGGCTGGTGTATATCAGACAGGAGGAGATTGGTGTCAGTGACTGTGGGGCTGGTTTATATCAGACAGGAGTGGATTGGTGTCAGTGACTGTGGGACTGGTTTATATCGGACAGGGGGAGATTGGTGTCAGTGATTGTGGGGCTGGATAGTGTCAGACAGGGGGAGATTGGTGTCAGTGACTGTGGGACTGGTTTATATCAGACAGGAGGGGATTGGTGTCAGTGACTGTGGGGCTGGTGTATGTCAGACAGGAGGAGATTGGTGTCTGTGACTGTGGGACTGGTTTATATCAGACAGGAGGGGATTGGTGTCAGTGACTGTGGGACTGGTTTATATCAGACAGGAGGGTATTGGTGTTAGTGACTGTGGGGCTGGTTTATATCAGACAGGAAGGGATTGGTGTCAGTTATTTTGGGGCTGGTTTATGTCAGACAGGAGGGGATTGGTGTCAGTGACTGTGGGACTGGTTTATATCAGACAGGAGCGGATTGGTGTCAATGACTGTGGGACTGGTTTATATCAGACAGGGGGAGATTGGTGTCAGTGACTGGGGGGCTGGTTTATATCAGACAGGGGGAGATTGGTGTCTGTGACTGTGGGACTGGTTTATATCAGACAGGAGGGGATTGGTGTCAGTGACTGTGGGACTGGTGTGTATCAGACAGGAGGAGATTGGTGTCAGTGACTTTGGGGCTGGTTTATATCAGACAGGGGGAGATTGGTGTCAGTGACTGTGGGGCTGGTTTATATCAGACAGGGGGAGATTGGTGTCAGTGACTGTGGGGCTGGTTTATATCAGACAGGAGGGGATTGGTGTCAGTGACTGTGGGACCGGTTTATATCAGACAGGAGGGGATTGGTGTCAGTGACTGTGGGACTGGTTTATATCAGACAGGGGGAGATTGGTGTTAGTGACTGTGGGACTGGTTTATATCAGACAGGAGGGGATTGGTGTCAGTGACTGTGGGGCTGGTTTATATCAGACAGGAGGGGATTGGTGTCAGTGACTGTGGGGCTGGTTTATATCAGACAAGAGAGGATTGGTGTCAGTGACTGTGGGGCTGGTTTATATCAGACAGGGGGAGATTGGTGTCAGTGACTGTGGGACTGGTTTATATCAGACAGGAGGGGATTGGTGTCAGTGACTGTGGGACTGGTTTATATCAGACAGGAGGGGATTGGTGTCAGTGACTGTGGGACTGGTTTATATCAGACAGGAGCGGATTGGTGTCAGTGACTGTGGGACTGGTTTATATCAGACAGGAGGGGATTGGTGTCAGTGACTGTGGGACTGGTTTATATCAGACAGGGGGAGATTGGTGTCAGTGACTGTGGGACTGGTTTATATCAGACAGGAGGGGATTGGTTTCAGTGACTGTGGGACTGGTTTATATCAGACAGGAGGGGATTGGTGTCAGTGACTGTGGGACTGGTTTATATCAGACAGGAGCGGATTGGTGTCAGTGACTGTGGGACTGGTTTATATCAGACAGGAGGGGATTGGTGTCAGTGACTGTGGGACTGGTTTATATCAGACAGGAGGGGATTGGTGTCAGTGACTGTGGGACTGGTTTATATCAGACAGGGGGAGATTGGTGTCATTGTTGTGGTGCTGGTTTATATCAGACAGGAGGGGATTGGTGTCAGTGATTGTGGGGCTGGTGTATATCAGACAGGAGGAGATTGTTGTCAGTGACTGTGGGGCTCTTTTATATCAGACAGGAGGGGATTGGTGTCAATGACTGTGGGGCTGGTTTATATCAGCCTGGAGGGGATTGGTGTCAGTGACTGTGGGACTGGTTTATATCAGACAGGGGCAGATTGGTGTCTGTGACTGTGGGACTGGTTTATATCAGACAGGAGGGGATTGGTGTCAGTGACTGTGGGGCTGGTGTATATCAGACAGGAGGAGATTGGTGTCAGTGACTGTGGGGCTGGTTTATATCAGACAGGAGTGGATTGGTGTCAGTGACTGTGGGACTGGTTTATATCGGACAGGGGGAGATTGGTGTCAGTGATTGTGGGGCTGGATAGTGTCAGACAGGGGGAGATTGGTGTCAGTGACTGTGGGACTGGTTTATATCAGACAGGAGGGAATTGGTGTCAGTGACTGTGGGGCTGGTGTATATCAGACAGGAGGAGATTGGTGTCTGTGACTGTGGGACTGGTTTATATCAGACAGGAGGGGATTGGTGTCAGTGACTGTGGGACTGGTTTATATCAGACTGGAGGGGATTGGTGTCAGTGACTGTGGGGCTGGTTTATATCAGACAGGGGGAGATTGGTGACAGTGACTGTGGGATTGGTTTATATCAGACAGGAGCGGATTGGTGTCAGTGACTGTGGGACTGGTTTATATCAGACAGGAGGGGATTGGTGTCAGTGACTGTGGCACTGGTTTATATCAGACAGGAGCGGATTGGTGTCAGTGACTGTGGGACTGGTTTATATCAGACAGGAGGGGATTGGTGTCAGTGACTGTGGCACTGGTTTATATCAGACAGGAGCGGATTGGTGTCAGTGACTGTGGGACTGGTTTATATCGGACAGGAGCGGATTGGTGTTAGTGACTGTGGGGCTGGTTTATATCAGACAGGGGGAGAATGGTGAGAGTGACTGTGGGACTGGTTTATATCAGACAGGAGAGGATTGATGTCAGTGACTGTGGGACCGGTTTATATCAGACAGGAGGGGATTGGTGTCAGTGACTGTGGGACTGGTTTATATCAGACAGGAGGGGATTGGTGTCAGTGACTGTGGGACTGGTTTATATCAGACAGGGGGAGATTGGTGTCATTGTTGTGGTGCTGGTTTATATCAGACAGGAGGGGATTGGTGTCAGTGATTGTGGGGCTGGTGTATATCAGACAGGAGGAAATTGTTGTCAGTGACTGTGGGGCTGGTTTATATCAGACAGGAGGGGATTGGTGTCAATGACTGTGGGGCTGGTTTATATCAGCCTGGAGGGGATTGGTGTCAGTGACTGTGGGACTGGTTTATATCAGACAGGGGGAGATTGGTGTCTGTGACTGTGGGACTGGTTTATATCAGACAGGAGGGGATTGGTGTCAGTGACTGTGGGGCTGGTGTATATCAGACAGGAGGAGATTGGTGTCAGTGACTGTGGGGCTGGTTTATATCAGACAGGAGTGGATTGGTGTCAGTGACTGTGGGACTGGTTTATATCGGACAGGGGGAGATTGGTGTCAGTGATTGTGGGGCTGGATAGTGTCAGACAGGGGGAGATTGGTGTCAGTGACTGTGGGACTGGTTTATATCAGACAGGAGGGAATTGGTGTCAGTGACTGTGGGGCTGGTGTATATCAGACAGGAGGAGATTGGTGTCTGTGACTGTGGGACTGGTTTATATCAGACAGGAGGGGATTGGTGTCAGTGACTGTGGGACTGGTTTATATCAGACAGGAGGAGATTGGTGTCAGTGACTGTGGGACTGGTTTATATCAGACAGGAGCGGATTGGTGTCATTGACTGTGGAGCTGGTGTATATCAGACAGGGGGAGATTGGTGTCAGTGACTGTGGGGCTGGTTTACGTCAGACAGGAGGGGATTGGTGTCAGTGACTGTGGGGCTGGTTTATATCAGACAGGGGGAGATTGGTGTCAGTGACTGTGGGGCTGGTTTACGTCAGACAGGAGGGGATTGGTGTCAGTGACTGTGGGGCTGCTTTATGTCAGACAGGAGGGGATTGGTGTCAGTGACTGTGGGGCTGGTTTATATCAGACAGGGGGAGATTGGTGTCAGTGACTGTGGGGCTGGTTTATATCAGACAGGAGGAGATTGGTGTCAGGGACTGTGGGGCTGGTTTATATCAGACAGGAGGAGATTGGTGTCAGTGACTGTGGGACTGGTTTAAATCAGACAGGAGGGGATTGGTGAAAGTGACTGTGGGGCTGGTTTATATTAGACAGGAGGGGATTGGTGTCAGTGACTGTGGGGCTGCTTTATGTCAGACAGGAGGGGATTGGTGTCAGTGACTGTGGGACTGGTTTATATCAGACAGGGGGAGATTGGTGTCAGGGACTGTGGGGCTGGTTTATATCAGACAGGAGGAGATTTGTGTCAGTGACCGTGGGACTGGTTTATGTCAGACAGGAGGGGATTTGTGTCAGTGACCGTGGGACTGGTTTATGTCAGACAGGAGGGGATTTGTGTCATTGACTGTGGGACTGGTTTATGTCAGACAGGGGGAGATTGGTGTCAGTGACTGTGGGGCTGGTTTATGTCAGACAGGGAAGGTTAATGCATACTTGTATTATCGCTGGAGTGTTCATATATAGGTCCAGTTACTGTTCTGGCCACGTGTCTGTCGACTCGAATCATTAATTCCCTTCAGATGCTTTCTGAAGTGCTGAACCATGCCAGAAATTTCTGTCTTTTTTATTGCTGTTAATGCGCTGGAGTCCTGGGTTCAAATCCTTCCATGACAGGTTTTAGTAATGCAATTTAATAACAATCTGAATTCAGAGTATAATGATGACCATGTTTGTCAGAGAAAACTCATCTGATTCACTGATGTGCTTTCGGGAAGGAAATCTGCCATCCTGACCTGGTCTGGCCTCCATCTCAGTCCAGATCCAGATCAATGTGGTTGACTCGGAAGTGCATCCTGAGCAATTTGGGATGGCCAGTAAATTCTGGCCTGGCTAATGGTTCCCAAGTCCTGGGACCGAATGAAAAAGGAGATTTTGGCGTCAATAAGTGTGCAGCTGGTTTGTATTTGTCAGGGCAGGTTATTCTGCATCTCATCAAGCTGTATCCCTCCTGAAGCTGTTTTTTGTGGTCTGTAGAAGTTCTTCACCTCAATTACTTGAGGGGGTGGCAGCACGGTGGCTCAGTGGTTCACACTGTTGCCTCACAGCACCAGAGGCTCGGGTTCACTTCCCACACAGGGCAACTGTCTGTGTGGAGTTTGCACATTCTCTCCCCGTGTCTGCGTTGGTTTCCTCTGGGTGCCCGGTTTCCTCCCACAGTCCGAAGATGTGCAGGTCAGGTGAATTGGCCATGCGAAATTGCCCGTAGTGTTAGGTGCATTAGTCAGGGGTAAATATAGTGTAGGGGCAATGGGTCTGGGTGGGTTCCTCTTCGGAGGGTCAGTGTGGATTTGTTGGGCCAAGTGGCCTGTTTCCACACTGTAGAGAATCTCATCTAATCTACTTAATATTAAATGTTGCCCATTTAGAACATAGAACATCGAACAGTACAGGACAGAACAGGCCCTTCAGCCCACGACCATTGATCCTCATGTGAGGTAAACCTAATGTATGAACTCTCAAATTTCTGTGCCCATATGCATGTCCAGAAGTCTCTTAAATATCCCCAATGACCTCGCTTCCACAACTGCAGCTGGCAACACATACCACGCTCTCACAACTCTCTGCGTAAAGAACCCACCTCTGACATTCCCTCTGTACTTTCCGCCAAACAGCTTAAAACTATGACCCCTCATGTTAACAATTTCTGCCCTGGGAAAAGGTTTCTGGCTCTCAATTCTATCTATGCCTCTCATTATCTTGTACACCTCAATTAGGTCCCCTCTCTTCCTTCGTTTTTCCAATGAGAAAAGTCCGAGCTCAGTCAATCTCTCTTCATAAGATAAGCCCTCCAGTCCAGGCAGCATCCTGGTAAACCTCCTCTGAACCCTCTCCAAAGCATCCACATCTTTCCTATAATAGGGTGACCAGAACTGGACACAGTATTCCAAGTGCGGTCTAACCAAAGTTTTATAGAGCTGCAACAAGATCTCACGGCTCTTAAACTCAATCCCCCTGTTAATGAAAGCCAAAACACCATATGCTTTCTTAACAACCCTGTCCATCTGAGTGGCAACTTTAAGGGATCTATGTACCTCCACACCAAGATCCCTCTGTTCCTCCACACTGCCAAGAATCCTGTCTTTAATCCTGTACTCAACTTTCAAGTTCAACCTTCCAAAATGCATCACCTTGCATTTATCCAGGTTGAACTCCATCTGCCACCTCTCAGCCCATCCCTGCATCCTGTCAATGTCACGCTGCAGTCTACAACAGCCCTCTATACTGTCAACAGCACCTCCAACCTTTGTGTTGTCTGCAAACTTGCTAACCCATCCTTCAATCCCCTCATCCAAGTCATTAATAAAAATTACAAACAGTAGAGGCCCAAGAACAGAGCCCTGTGGAACACCACTCACCACTGACTTCCAGGCAGAATATTTTCCTTCCACTACCACTCGCTGTCTTCTGTCGACCAGCCAATTCTGTATCCAGACAGCTAAATTTCCCTGTATCCCATTCCTCCTGACCTTCTGAACGAGCCTATCATGGGGCACCTTATCAAATGCCTTACTGAAGTCCATATACACAACATCCACTGCTCGACCCTCATCAACTTGTCTAGTAACATCCTCAAAGAATTCAATAAGATTTGTGAGGCATAACCTGCCCCTCACAAAGCTGTGTTGACTGCCTTTAATCAAGCCATGCTCTTCCAGATGGTCATAAATCCTATCCCTCAGAATCCTTTCTAACACCTTGCAGACAACAGACGTGAGACTGACTGGTCTGTAACTGCTGGAGATTTCCCTTTTTCCTTTCTTGAAGAGAGGAATTACATTTGCCTCCCTCCAGTCCTCCGGTACGACTCCGGTGGAGAGTGAGGATGCAAAGATCTTCACAAGCGGCGAAGCAATCACATTTCTCGCTTCCTAAATCAGCCAAGGACAAATCTGGTCTGGCCCTGGCGACTTGTCAATCTTAATGTTTGTCAAAATTTTCAACACATCAGCTTCCTCAATCTCTATCCGTTCCAGCATGCTTACCTGCTCCTCAATGGTTCCATTCACTACAAGATCCTTTCCTTTAGTAAAGACAGAAGCAAAAAACTCATTTAGGGCTTCCCCTACCTCCTCAGACTCTATACACAAGTTCCCTTTGCTATCCCTGATCGGCCCTAATCTTTCTTTGATCATTCTCTTATTCCTCACATACGTGTAAAATGCCTTTGGATTGTCCCTAATCCTGGCCCCCTCCTGGCTCTCCTCAGACCATTTTTGAGCTCCTTCCTCGCCTGCCTGTAATCCTCTAGAGCTGAGCAAGACCCTAGCTTCCTCCACCTTACATAAGCTGCCTTCTTTCTTTTGACAAGAAGCTCCTCCGCTCTTGTCATCCAAGGTTCCTTTATCTTACCCCTTCTTGCCTGTCTCAGAGGAACGCATTTGGGCATCACTCGCAACAACTGTTCCTTAAACAGTCTCCACATGTCAGTAGTGCCCTTTCCATGGAACAATTGCTCCCAGTCCATGCTTCCCAACGCACGTCTGATAGTATCAAAGTTTTCTTTTCCCCAATTAAATATCCTCCCATTGTGCCTGCTTCTCTCCTTCTCCATAGCTATGTAGCCATATTTGTGAGGAATTTCTCAGCTCGTTCATTAAGTGTGTTAAGAAACAGAAGTTTTGATATGTAAGTTAACTAAATAAAGTTCACAACCATGAAACTTAATGCTAGTTCCCTGATACCAGCAGATGAACAGGCTGTTGGATTGCAAAATGTGTCGCTTTCCTGAAGGCAGCATCCTGCTCTCCCCTGCTTCATCCTGAAGGACTTTGGGAATCTGTCCCTGGCTCGTCTCTCAATCTCTTCTGAGCCATCTGAAGGAAACCTGAAGGGTGAGAGTCTTTGGAGTTCCTTGGTGGAGTTCCTTACATGTATTTGATTTGATTTGATTTATTTATTATTGTCACATGCACCGAAAAACAGTGAAAACTATTACGTCTGAGATAGATTCTTGATCAATTGGAGAATCATGAGATACAGGGAAAGGGCAGAAAGTGGACGTCAGATTGTTAGGTTCCTTTTCTTGAGATTCCTACACACTTGATACAACTGCAAAATGCCAACTTCTGTGAGCAACAACCAAATGTTATTCAGCCAACACAGTCCAAACTTTCTGGAGGAACTTTTAACACACACTTCGCAGGCCTTGCGGAGTCGTGTCAAAGATCTCCCTGAACAAAGGAGACAGTCCTTCCTTTATACAGTACAAGGGTTTCACCTTGCAGTAAGTAACACCCTTCCTGATGAAGGGCTTTTGCCCGAAACATCGATTTTCCTGCTCCTCGGATGCTGCCTGACCTGCTGTGCTTTTCCAGCCCCACTCTAATCTAGACTCTAATCTCCAGTATCTGCAGTCCTCACTTTTGCCTAGTAACATCTACAAATCAGCCCTTCGCTATTCCCCCACAGTCACATGCCACTCCAGATCCAATGCACTGATCACATCATTTCCCGGAACAATGTAATGCAAATAATAGGCAATAGATGCAGGAGTAGGCCATTCTGCCCTTCGAGCCTGCACCACCATTCAATATGACCATGGCTGATCATCCTTAATCAGTATCCTGTTCCTGCCTTATCTCCATAACCCTTGATTCCACTATCCTTGAGAGCTCTATCCAACTCTTTCTTAAATGAATCCAGAGACTGGGCCTCCACTGCCCTCTGGGGCAGAGCATTCCACACAGTCACCACTCTCTGGGTGAAGAAGTTTCTCCTCATCTCTGTAATAAATGGTCTACCCCGTATTTTTAAGCTGTGTCCTCTGGTTCAGCACTCACCCATCAGCGGAAACATGTTTCCTGCCTCCAGAGTGTCCAATCCTTTAATAATCTTATATGTCTCAATCAGATCCCCTCTCAGTCTTCTAAACTCAAGGGTATACAAGCCCAGTCGCTCCAGTCTTTCAGTATAAGGTAGTCCTGTCATTCCAGGAATTGACCTTGTGAACCTACGGTGCACTCCCTCAATAGCCAGAATGTCTTTCCTCAAATTTGGAGACCAGAACTGCACACAATACTCGAGGTGTGGTCTCACCAGGGCCCAGTACAGCTGCAGAAGAACCTCTTTGCTTCTGTACTCAATCCCTCTTGTTATGAAGGCCAGCATGCTATTAGCCTTCTTCACTACCTGCTGTACCTGCATGCTTACCTTCATTGACTGGTGGACAAGAACACCCAGATCTCTCTGTACTGCCCCTTTACCTAAATTGATTCCATTTAGGTAGTAATCTGCCTTCCTGTTCTTGCCACCAAAGTGGATAACCATACATTTATCCACATTAAACTGCATCTGCCATGCATCTGACCACTCACCTAACTTGTCCAGGTCACCCTGTAATCTCCTAACATACTCATCACATTTCACCCTGCCACCCAGCTTAGTCGAGATGGCCAGATCTGTTGTGAATCGTGTTTTTTAATGTCAGGATATGGTCAGAATTTTAATTGCAGAGTTCTTCTTGATTTCTGAATCGGGGGGGTGAAGGTGTCAATTTGTTTACTCTGAATAATTCTGAAATGGCCATGCAAATGGCAGTGAATGGTAAGGGATGGGAATGTGAATTCCTTACATTCTACCTGGAAGACCGAGCCATCCCAGCCTAAGGCAGAGGCATACCACCCTACCCTCAGGACATCGAGTTTCCTGCAGGTCGGCAGAGCAAATTAACCCTTTAATAGCTTACGATCAGCCATGATCCTACTGACTGGCAGAGCAGGCTGGAGTGGCTCAACAGTTTGCTCCTGCATCTGTTGCTTATGGTTTTACCGTTGTGAATCTGTGGAATTCTTTACCTCAGAGGGCTGTCAGGTTGGGGTCAGAAAGTACGTTCCATGCTGGGATCGACAGACTCTTAACTCCGAAAGGAATCAAGAGTTTTACGAGAAAGGTAGAGGTGAGGATGATCAGATCAGCTCCGATCTCACTGAACAGCCTACTTCTCCTCCTACCATTTATGGTTGGATGGTCTCACAGAAATCGAGTCTGCGTTTTCTTTGAACCTGGATGCATCTGACAGTTAAATTGGAGATTTTGCGTCCTTTTGTAAAATATTTTAACTTTTCTCATGGCTGGGGAAATAGCGGCACTCGATTTTCAACACATTCCTCCAATGAGCTTCTGAACTTTTGATGTTTTGTTGTCACATGAACCTAAGCAGAGTGAAGAGTTTTGTTCAGTGAGCGGTACAGGCAGATCACAACAACCAAGGACATACAGACCCTAGGGTACTTAGTCAGAGTCAAAACATGTGGTGCTGGCAAAGCACAGCCGATCAGGCAACATCTGAGGAGCAGGAGAGTCAATGTTTTGAGCATAAGTTCTTCATCAGGAAAGAAGGGGAGGCCCAAGAGGGCTGAGAGATAAATGGGAGGGGGCTGGGGGAAGGTAGCAGGGAATACAATAGGTAGATGGAGGTGGGGGGGTGGGGGGGGGGTGGTGATGGTGAGAGGTTGGAGAGGTGGGTGGAGTTGATAGGTGGGAAGGAAGACGGACAGGTAGGATAGTTCAAGAGGGCAGTGCTGATTTCGAGGGTTGGATCTGGGATAAGGTGGAGGGAGGGGAGATGAGGAAACTGGTGAAATTAGACAACCCACGTTACGGCTGCACAGGAGGTGATTTTTTACAGAGTTAGAAATAAGGTTTAAACGCATGGAACAGTTATCTGAAACATGAGAATAGGCTCTGCTGTAGAGAGCTCGCAAAGGGCACCCAGTGTCTATGCCATCTTCAATCCAAGTTGTGGCAACACTCCTTTGAAGTGCCTCAAGAGGTTTCATTATATTGACAAAAGTATCATCACTGAGGACCAAGTGTGTCAGGAGCTAAGATGCACACACTGCTTGCTTAATGTAAAGGTTCTTGTGGCACCCATTCTTCCCAAGCTGGGTTTCCCTTGGGTCACCCTGGCGATCAGAAATGACAAGATCACAAAAGAAGATAGCGCTGCGTCAGGAGCCAGACTGTGTTTCCACGTTCCACAACCTCGCCAAGTTGAGACCACCTCCGTAGAAAGGACAAATCGAAAGGTGAAGATCACAGGAGGGTAGCGAGTGGGCTTTGGAACTTCAAGAGCCACTCGATTCTTGAAGTTTGAAAGTCCTGCATTTATAAAGCGCTTTCCAGGGCCAAAGCCAACCCAATAGCATCTCAGGTGCGATAAAGTTGTTTTGCACAACGTTCACTGTCAGCGTGTATGAAATGTGGCAGTGGGTCTGCGCACAACAAGCTTTCAGAAATACCACAACCTGTTTATGAGCAGACAGGTTGGGGGCAGCAGGCCGTTCAGCCCCACCAGAGATTGCCCCGTCATCTGATGAGATCGTGGCTGAATTGATAATGGCCTCAACTCCACCCTCCTTCCTGCCCACACTCCTACCTGCTGCTTTTCACTCCTTGTCAGTCAGGGAGTCGTCTCAACCTTGAAAGAAAAGGTATTCAATGATCTCACTTTCAGGGCTGCCCAGGGAAGAGAGTTCCTCAGATTAACAACCTTCTGGCAGGTTAACTTTCTCCTCAGCTCTGCCTTAAAGGGGACATCCCTTATTTTCAAAGTGTGATGCTTTAGTTCTCATCTCAAATGCAAGAGAAAACATCTTTCAGCATCTATTCGATCAAGTCCCTGCAGGATCTGCGTTGTTTGATTAACATCAGCATGCCTTCTAAACGCCAATGGATTCAGGCCCTTGACCTACCATGAATGTGTGCCCTTACACTTTCTCCATTTTGCTTCTAATGCACTAATACATACTTCAGTCGCCTGGTTTGGAAATACTGTGACACCTCCAGGCCAGGTGGAATTTGAACCTGGAACGTCCGGCCTGGAATTAGGGACCCAACCGCTGCACCACAACACCCGTCTAATGTGTCCACAGTGTATACTTTCTTGAATAAGGGATCAGTATTGAGGTATGAGGAACAGTCATGATTCCAGTCCTGATCCCCTCCCCCATCTCTTTCTTCAGACACCTGCTTTCTCCTGTCTCCTGCTTTCGCTGTGAACTGGAAAAAGGAATTTATTTCACTGCTAATTTTCACCTCCACCCACTCCACCTCCAATCGTCCCTGTCCCTTGGCTCCATTTCCGGAGAGTCACATGGACGTGAAAACCCAGAGGCTCTCACAGCCAGCTTGAATCCACTTCCATGCCCCTTGCTTCCCATTATGACATGGCAGTGAACCCCTCTCTCTTAATTAAACCAAACACCAGAAACGCTCACCTCACCGCTTATTCTGTTACAATATGAGTGACTGAGAACTCTCAAATTCCACTATTTAGTGAAAATAACATCAATTTATTTTCTCACTTTTTTTTAACTTTAAACAACTATTCCCAATTCTAAGCCCCTCTTTCCCTTAACTTCTTATTATTTACCTCCATCCCTATAACAATATGCTGTTCCAATAAGACACTTATTGAAATTACATCAACTTAATTTCAAAACCACACAGCCACTGTCGTCTTCTGTCTTCCCTCTTCCAGCTGAGGATCTCCCTGGGTCATCATCTTTCTTTTTACTGTGAGTATCTTTCATACGAACAGGTCCCTTTGATAGAGAGGGTTTCCTCATTTCTTGGGGAGCAAGATGTTAGCTCTTCCTGCATTGGTGTCTTGATAGCATTTGCTCTCTTATCAATTTTGAAAATGTCCGCATTTTTATCCCCACAACTTCAGATTGTCTCATTGGTTTGAAATTGGCAAAACAATAAATTCAAATGCGATTGGGTTTTAGTATCCTGGGGCATAATTTAAACTGACTGGTTAAATTTCAATTGTTGTCAAAACAGCAACCAAAACTCAGGTATCCCTTTCACAACCTTATGTTACCTATTTTCAATTTTCCAGTACGTTCTGGGACTGCCATCTAGTCAGATACACAGGTGCTTGTAAGCTCTCAGTTCAGAATAGCATCCACTCTCTCTCAAAGGCACAGTACACGCCTCCAACTTCAGAACACTTCCCACAGGACCCTGTTTTATTCTCCCAGTTGCCCCGCCTCATCTTTTCAGAAGTCTTTGATGGGTGGCATGAGCAAGGCCAGAATTTGTTGCTCATCGCTCGTTACCCTTGAGTTGCTTGGCTGTCTAGGCCATTTCAGAGAGCAGTTCATAGTTAACATGCGGGCCTGGAGTCACATGCAGGCCAGCCACTTATGGCAAAGGTCTTTCCCCGAAGGTAATTAGTGAGCACGGGTGGGTTTTGATAAGAATCAAGGTAGCTTCAAGGTTATTATCACTGTGATTGTGTTTTTGGGCCTTGAATGATCAATTCTTCATCCCTGCACAGTGGCATTCAAAGACATTAGCCTTAACCTTTGGGTTATTAGTCACAACGGCATTGTCACGACACGGTGACATGGTGGCTCAGTGGTTCGGGTCAAAAGGTGTGGTGCTGGAAAAGCACAGCCAGTCAGGCAGCATCCAAGGCGCAGGAGAGTCTCGGCCTGACTGGCTGTGTTTTTCCAGCACCACACTTTTTGACTCTGTTCTCCAACATCTGCGGTCCTGACTTTCTCCCGGCTCAGTGGTTAGCACTGCTGCCTCATACAGCCAGGGACCTAGGTTTGATTACAGCTATCTAATGACAATCTGTACGGAGTTTGCACATTCTCCCCGCGTCTGCGTGGGTGTTTTGCGGTTTCCTCCCACAGTTCAAAGATGTGCAGGTTAGGCGGATTGGCTGTGGTAAATCGACCATTGTGTCCAGGGATATGCAGACCAGGCTGATTAGTCATGGGAAATGCAGGATTACAGGGATAGGGTAGGAATGAGATGCTTTTCGGAGGGTCGATGCAGACTTGATGGGCCAAATGACCTGCTTCCACACTGTAGGGATTCTATCACCTCCCCCCCCACCCCCCAGCAGGCAATGCTACCTTCCAAAATGGCACTTCCAATATGTCTTCATCTTTCTTCACTGGGGATTCAGACCCCTCACAGAAACCTCCACTGGGCTCACCACATCTTGTGTATTCCTGCAACCACCTCTTCCTCTCTCATCCAGAATCATGGGTTCCATTTATCCTTACTTTCCACCCCACCCACCTCCGTATGCAGCAGATTGCCCTCCATCTAATACATCAGCTCCAGTTTGATGTGAAACAAATTAGAAAATAGGAAGAGGAGTAGGCCATTCGGCCCTAAATTGCCGGCTCTGCCAGTCAGTATGATCATGGCTGAAAATCCAATTCCGTTCCCTGTTCCTGCTTTCTCCCCCTACCCTTTGATCCCTTTAGCCCTAAGGGGCAGCACAATGGCTCAGTGGTGAGCACTGCTGCCTCACAGCACCAGGGTCCCAGTTCAATTCCAGCCTTGGGTGACTGTCTGTGTGGCGTTTGCACATTCTCTCCAAGTCTGCATGGGTTTTCTCCTACAGTCCAAAGATGTGCAGGTTAGGGAGAATTGGCTGTGCTAAATTGCCCATAGTGTTCAGGGATGTATCGGTTAGGTGCATTAGTCAGGGGTAAATGTAGAGTAATTGGGGAGGAGTATGGGTCTGGGTGGGTTACTCTTTGCAGGGTCGGTGTGGACTTGTCCGGTCGAAGAGCCTGTTTCCACAATGTAGGGATCCTAGGAATCATACCTATTTCCTTCTTGGAAACATTTAATGATTTGGCCTGAACCACTTCCTGTAGTAGTGAATTCCACAGGCTCACCCTGGGTGAAGACATTTCTCCCCGTTTCAGTCCTCATCCTCAGACGGTGACCCCTGGTTCCGGACTCCACAGTCATCAGGAACCTCCTGCTTTGACCCTGTCTAATCCTGTCAGAATTTTATCGATTTCGATGAAATCATTCCCATTCTTCTGAATTCTCGTGAATATAGTCCAAACCAATCCAGTCTCACTTCGGTCCTGCAGTCTCAGAAATCAGTCTGGTAAATGTTTGTTGCACTCCCCCCGTCACCAGAACCTCCTTCCTCAGATAAGGAGACCACAACTGCGCCCCGTCCTCACCCAGTGATGTGGTCTCACCAAAGCCCTGTACAATGGCAATAAGACAACCCTGTTCCTCTCGCTGAAAAGGCCAATGTAACATTTGCCTCCTCCGTCTGCGTGCTTACGTTCAACAACAAGGGCACACCCAGGTCTTGTTGCACCTCCCCCTTCCAGCCTCGGGCAACTGTCTGTATGGAGTTTGCACGTTCTCCCAGTGTCTGCCTGGGTTTCCTCCCACACTCCAAAGATGTGCGGGTCAGGTGAATTGGCTATGCTAAATTGCCCATTGTGTTGGGTACATTAGTCAGAGGGAAATAGGTCTGGGTGGGTTAGATTAGATTAGATTAGATTACTTACAGTGTGGAAACAGGCCCTTCGGCCCAACAAGTCCACATTGCCCCGCCAAAGTGCAACCCACCCATTCCCCTACATTTACCCCTTTTACCTAACACTACGGGCAATTTAGCATGGCCAATTCACCTGACCTGCACATCGTGGTGCTGTGGGAGGAAACCCACGCAGACACGGGGAGAACGTGCAAACTCCACACAGTCAGTCACCTGAGTTGGGAATTGAACCCGGGTCTCTGGCGCTGTGAGGCAGCAGTGCTAACCACTGTGCCACCGTTACTCTTCGGAGGGTCGGTGTGGACTTGTTGGGCTGAAGGGCCTGTTTCCACACTGTAGGGAGTCTAATCTAATCTTTGCTGAAAATGTGTTGCTGGAAAAGCACAGCAGGTCAGGCAGCATCCAAGGAACAGGAGAACGTCGATTCTCCTGTTCCTTGGATGCTGCCTGACCTGCTGCGCTTTTCCAGCAACACATTTTCAGCTCTGATCTCCAGCATCTGCAGTCCTCACTTTCTCCTCCTAATCTAATCTTTCCCAATCTACTGCCATTCGGAGAGGAAGCTGCCTTCCCGATTTCCCAACCAAACCTCGCATTCCCGCTCATTATACTTCCATCTGCCATGCGTTTGCCCGCTCACACTGGAGCATCGCTGCACCCCCGCCTCACAGTTCACCCAGCCTTTCCTGGTCTGAAGATAGTCTCCCTGCTATAGGAAACATGTTGTGAAACTTGAAAGGGTTACATTGTTTTTACCTACATTCATGAGGGTTAGATAGGGTGGACAGTGAGAGCCTTTTTCCTCAGATGGTGATGGCTAGCACGAGGGGACATAGCTTTAATTTGAGGGGTGATAGATATAGGACAGATGTCAGAGGTAGCTTCTTTAATCAGAGAGTAGTCGGGGTGTGCAACACACTACCTGCTGCAGGAGTAGACTCGCCAACTCTTAAGGGCATTGAAATGGTTATTGGAAAGGTAGATGGATGAAAATGAAATAATGTAGGTTAAATAAGCTTCAGATTGGTTCCTCAGGTCGGCACAACATCAAGGGCCAAAGGGCCTGTACTGCGCTGGAATGTTCTATGTTCTAAACGATTTACAAGGATGTTTCCGGGGTTGGAGGGCTTGAAGGTATAGGGTGAGGCTGAACAGGCTGGGGCTGTTTTCCCTGGAGTGTCGGAGGCTGAGGGGTGACTTCATAGAAGTTTATAAAATCATGAGGGGCATGGATAGCCAAAGATTTTTTCCCAGGGTGGGGAAGTTCAAAACTAGAGGGGCATAGGTTTAAGGTGAGAGGGGAAAGATTTGAAAGGGATCTAAGGGGCAACTTTTTCACACACAGGGTGGTGTGTGTGTGTGGAATGAGCTGCCAGAGGAAGTGCTGGAGGCTGGTACAATTGCAACATTTAAAAGGCTTCCACTTGGGTATCTGTATAGGAGGGATAGGGCCACATGCTGGCAAATGGGACTAGATTAATTTAGGATATCGGGTCGGCATGGACGGTTTGGACCAAAGGATTTCTTTCCATGCTGTACAACTCCATGGTTGTTGCCCTCTACAGTGTGGAAAAGTGAAGGGCTTACCTACACTACATAGAACATAGAACAATACAGCACAGAACAGGCCCTTCGGCCCACGATGTTGTGCTGAACTTCTAACCTAGATTAAGCACCCATCCATGTACCTATCCAAATGCCGCTTAAAGGTCGCCAATGATTCTGACTCTACCACTCCCACGGGCAGCACATTCCATGCCCCCACCACTCTCTGGGTAAAGAACCCACCCCTGACATCTCCCCTAAACCTTCCACCTTTCACCTTAAATTTACGTCCCCTTGTAACACTCTGTTGTACCCGGGGAAAAAGTTTCTGACTGTCTACTCTATCTATTCCTCTGATCATCTTATAAACCTCTATCAAGTCACCCCTCATCCTTCGCCGTTCCAACGAGAAAAGGCCGAGAACTCTCAACCTATCCTCGTACGACCTATTCTCCATTCCAGGCAACATCCTGGTAAGTCTTCTCTGCACCCTCTCCAAAGCTTCCACATCTTTCCTAAAGTGAGGCGACCAGAACTGCACACAGTACTCCAACTGTGGCCTAACCAAAGCTACACTACTGTCAGAGAAAAAGGGATCGGGGGTGGGGGTGCGGTTTGAAGATACGCAGCAGAACAAAACAAACCTAATTTGTTATCTGATTTATAATTAACCGGGTGGGTCTTTCACGACATATATCAAACGTTGAAAATTTACAAAACACCCCCACCCCCACACCCACAGCGAGGCGGTTCCACAACGCAGCCTTCCTCATTCTGTATCAAGAGGTGAAATCTCAAATGACAGCTCAATCGGGCAGTTCCCCCCGATCAGAGGCAGAGAATCAAACTGGATTTAAATTCGGAATCCGGGGACAGGAAAGAGAGTGGGGAAATCTCCAAAGGAGCAGGAACTTTCACAGACAAATCCGGTGCAGCTGTTAACATCCGCCCTGACCCTGTTCCCAAAAGCTTTCCCTTTTGCGAAGCGACCGAATGCTGCAAGATCTCAGCCCCCCACCCCCCCCGTGCAGAGAGGGGGGAATCGTGGTGTTTCTGGAGTGGTGGGGCTGGGGGGGGGGGGGGGGGGGGGGGAAGAAAGGGAGTGAGACAGAGATGGGGGTGCCCAGAGAGAGAAATGATCTGAAGCAGACAAAGGGATATTGGCTGAGAGAGAGAGAGAGAGAGAGAGGGGGGGAAATGCTGAATTGGTGCTAGTGGGAGATGTGGAGTGTTGATCATGATGCCTGAGGGTGTGGGGGTGGGGCAGCGAACATGGAGGAAGGTGTTCAAGCTTTGAAGCTCCATGAAAATGACTTGGGGGTGCCGGTGTTGGACTGGGGTGGACAAATTTAAAAATCACACCAGGTTATAGTCCCAACAGGTTTATTTAGAAGCACTGGCTGATCCTTCATCAGGTGGTTGTGGAGTAGAAGATCGTAAGCCACAGAATTTAGAGCGAAAGTTTACAGGGTGATGTGACTGAAGTTACAGATTGGAAAAGACCTGGATTGTTTGTGAAGTCTCTCATCTTTTCGAATGAACATGTTGGTTTCAGTTCTTTCATAGGTAAATCGGAGAACTTATTTTAAAGTTACATTCTCAAGTGAATTTTAACAATAGGTGTCATGTTGCCTCAGATAATGCACTGAAGATATGACATGGCCCATGTAAGTCTGTCTGTGCCCCAATTGTCAGACTGATTCTAATCCAAAAAACAGATTGGTAGAATCTGACATGGATTCAAGCAGTTTTGAAGAAAATAAAATGTGATTACTGCCCCCAGACCCACTCCTGCCCTTTGGGGAGGGACATACACTGACCACCTGTCTACACGTGATTCCAGGCCCACACCTGTCCCTTGGGGAGGGACATAGACTGACTGCCTGTCTACATGTGATTCCAGACCCACTCGTGTCCTTTGGGGAGGGATATACACTGATCGCCTGTCTACACGTGACTCCAGGCCCACTCCTGTCCTTTGGGGAGAGACGTAAACTGACCACCTGTCTACACGTGAGTCCAGGCCCACTCCTGGCTTTTGGGGAGGGACGTATTCTGACCGCCTGTTTACACGTGACTCCAGACCCATTCCTGTCATTGGGGAGTGGTGTACACTGACCGCCTGCCTACACGTGACTCCAGGCCCACTCCTGTCCTTTGGGGAGGGACATACACTGACCACCTGTCTACACGTGACTCCAGGCCCACTCCTGCCCTTTGGGGAGGGACATACACTGACCACCTGTCTACACGTGACTCCAGGCCCACTCCTGTCATTTGGGGAGGGGTGTACACTGACCCCCTGTCTACACGTGACTCCAGGCCCACTCCTGTCCTTTGGGGAGAGACGTAAACTGACCACCTGTCTACACGTGACTCCAGGCCCACTCCTGGCTTTTGGGGAGGGACGTATTCTGACCGCCTGTTTATACGTGACTCCAGACCCACTCCTGTCATTGGGGAGTGGTGTACACTGACCGCCTGCCTACACGTGATTCCAGGCCCACTCCTGTCCTTTGGGGAGGGACGTACACTGACCACCTGTCCACATGTGACTCCAGGCCCACTCCTGCCCTTTGGGGATTGACGTAAACTGACCACCTGTCTACACATGACTCCAGGCCCACTCCTGTCCTTTGCGGAGGGACTTACACTGACCGCCTGTCTATACGTGATTCCAGGCCCACTCCTGTCCTTTGGGGAGGAATGTACACTGACCGCCTGTCTACACGTGACTCCAGGCCCACTCCTGCCCATTGGGGAGGGACATACACTGACCGCCTGTACACACATGACTCCAGGCCCATGATAATGTCCTTAAGTCTCAACTGCTCTGCAAAAGAACCCAGGAACCCTACCCGATCAGAGGCAGCTCGAATCGTGCGTCGAATGTCCTCTGATAAGTCTTTCCATTGCCCATCCCGGTTTCTTTGGGACTGTGTAACCAGAGAGAGGCAGTTCCCTTGGTCTGGCCGTGGGAACGGTCTTGCCCTTTCATCAGATCCCCGGGGGCTTCACAGAATCCCCACAGAATGGGAAGCTCGGCTCATCGAGTGCACAGCAACCCTCCAAAGAGTATCCCACCCAGACCCATTTCCCTACCCTATCACTGTAATTGTTTGACCAGCTTTTCATTCGAATTTCACTATGGTAGGATTCATACAACCCCAAGTGCGGAAAGAGGCCATTCGGCCCATCAAGTTCCCACTCTCACTCTCCAGTACTTTCCAGACCTAGCACCCAACCCAATCTCTGTATATACCATGGCCAATCCACCCTAACCTGCACATCCCTGTGCACTATGGGTAATTTAGCACAGCCAATCCACCCTAACCTGCACATCCCTGTGCACTATGGTAATTTAGCGTGGCCAATCCACCCTAACCTGCACATCCCTGTGCACTATGGGTAATTTAGCACAGCCAATCCACCCTAACCTGCACATCCCTGTGCACTATGGGTAATTTAGCACGGTCAATCCACCCGAGCCTGCACATCCCTGTGGACTATGGGTAATTTAGCATGACCAATCCACCCTAACCTGCACCGATCTTTAAGCTGTCCTTTCGACTCTTTGATCTTAATTACCCTAGACTCATTGCTCAGGTATTCATTGACGCTTGGTTTTGTCCTTTGTGGTTCTTACTTATTATAGAATCCCCACAGTGTGGAAACAGCCCATTCGGCCTATCAAGTTCACGCCGACCCTCCAAAGAGCATCCCACCTCCCCCCCACCACCCCCCCTCCCCCCCTCGTCCATCTTCCGAGTTACATCCTCAAAAAATTCAAGAAGATTAGTCAAGCATGATTTCCCCTTCATAAATCCATGCTGACTCTGTCCTATCCTGTTACTATTATCCAGATGTGCCGTAATTTCATCCTTTATAATAGACTCCAGCATCTTTCCCACCACTGAGATCAGACTAACTGGTCTATAATTTCCTGCTTTCTCCCGCCCACCCTTCTTAAAAAGTGGCACAACATTAGCCGCCCTCCAATCCTCAGGAACCGACCCCGATTCTATTGAACTCTGGAAAATAATCACCAGCACATCCGCGATTTCCCGAGCCACCTCCTTCAGTACCCTGGGATGCAGGCCATCAGGTCCCGGAGACTTATCAACCTTCAGACCTAACAGTCTCTCCAACACCAAATCCTGGCAAATATAAATTCCCTTAAGTTCAGGTCCTTCAGCCACTGTTACCTCAGGGAGATTGCTTGTGTCTTCTCCAGTGAACACAGATCTGAAGTACCCATTTAATTCCTCTGCCATTTCTTCGTTCCCAGTAATATATTCCCCTGCTTCTGTCTTCAAGGGCCCAATTTTTGTCCTAACCATTTTTTTGCCTTGGACATACCTAAAAAAGCTTTTACTATCCTCCTTTATATTCTTGGCCAGTTTACCTTCGTACCTCATTTTTCTCTGTGTATTTCCTTCTTACTAATCCTCTGTTGTTCTTTAAAAGCTTCCCAGTCCTCAGTTTTCCCACTTATCTTCGCTAAGTTATACTTTTTCTCTTTTAACTTTATATGTTTCTTTACTTCCCTCGTCAGCCACGGCCGCCCATGTCTCCTCCTGGGATCTTTCTTCCTTTTAGGAATGAACTGATCCTGCAACTTCTGCATTATACACAGAAATATCCGCCATTATTCCTCCACGGTCTTCCCTGTTAAGGTATTGAACCATTGAACTTTGGCCAGTTGCTCCCTCATAGCTCCATATTTCCCTTTATTCAACTGAAATATTGTCACTTCCGATTGTACCCACTCCCTCTCAAATTGCAGATTGAAGCTTATTGTATTATGGTCACTACTTCCCAATGGCTCCTTCACTTCGAGGTCTCTGACCAATTCTGGTTCGTTACACAATACCAGATCCAGAATCGCCTTATCCCTGGTCGGCTCCAGCACCAGCTGCTCTAAAAATCCATCTCTGAGGCACTCCACAAAGTCTCTTTCATTGGGCAGGTCGCCACAATCCTGCTCATGTTGGGGAATGAGGCTTCCAAAGTGGCTTCGCCCTGTGGTCATGACCAGATGGCTAAGGGTGTGGAAGTCCATGATGGGAAGTATAAGGATGTAACTGCAAAGTAAGAGGGAGTGCATTGCATGAAATCTCCGCTGGGATGATGGGTTAGTGTAAGGCCTAATTTGTGCGGTCGAGTCCGCCTTGCCTAACTGCGGCCCATCAGGGCGAGAAAAGGAGAAGGAAGATGACCACAGCACAACATGATAAACTACAGCAATCCAGAAGACAATTGTGGTCGAGTCGGATTGGTTAAGGGGATTTCATGTCGGTTTAGTGTGATTGGTTATGCTAATGTAACGGGGATAGGGTGTGGCTTTTAGCAAAACATAAACAATAGAGTACTCTCGCCACTCAGGGACCAGCAGGGATGACCTCTCTGGTGGTCACAGCTTTTGTTTGCAAATAAAGACTTCTCATCTTTGAGGAATTCTCCATGTCTCCTAATCAGTGCAGTTAACCATGACAGGGTTATCTTGCACAGGTTCAAACCCTGCCAACGCAAAGGGTGGCGCAGTGGCTCATAGCACCAGGGACCCTGGAATCAGGTTCGATCCCACCCTTGGGCAACCGTCTGCGTGGAGTTTGCCCATTCTCCCCATGTCTACATAGGTTTCCTCCGGGTGCTCTGGTTTCCTCCCACAGTGCGCAGGTTAGAGTGGTTTGGCCGTGCTGAAATTGTCCATAGTATCCAGGGATGTGTAGGCTAGGTGGGTAATACAAGGACTGGGTTGGGTGTTAGCTGTGGATAGTTCTTCAGAGTATCAGTGTGGACCTGACGGGTCAAATGGCCTCTTTTCCCACTGTAGGGATTCCACAAATCCTACCTTGGCCAACTTTTTGAATTCAAGAATGAAAAGCTCGTCAAACAATTGTTGTAAAAAAACACTGCCTAATGTCCTTGAGGGAAGGAAATCTGCTGTCCTTACCTGGTCTGACCAACACGTGACTCCAGACCCACAGCAATGTAGCTGACTCTTAACTGTCCTCTGGACAATTCAGAATGCGCAATAAATGCTGGGCTGAGCCAATCATACTCACACCCAATAATCCAATAAATACAAAAAGCACATACTGGGCCAAAGGCAGGTTCGATCACAGAGCAGCCACGGTCTCACCGAATGGTGGAACAGGCTCAAGGGCCTACCCATGTTCCTATGGGTGACGCTGCTTTAAAAAAGCAGAGCAAATCAGTGGAAACGCCAGTGGGTTCGCACTGTAGAGGGCTCAGAGGCTCAGTGTGCAGGAATTGAACTACTCTACACTCAGACAGCAATTCACCAGAACACAAGACCCTCCACCCACCATGGGCAAGACTAACCTCATCTGCAAGGTTCCATGCAAAGATTGCATGCAACACCATATAGGACAAACAGGCAGCTAACCAGCCAGCAGCAAACACCAACTAGCCACTAAACGCCACGACCAGCTGTCCCTAGTAGCCATCCATACAGATGACAGGGACCACAAATTTGACTGGGACAACACGATCACGGGACAAGCTAAACAGAAGACAGCCAGAGAATTTCTAGAAGCATGGCACTCATCCACAGACTCTGTCAACAAGCACCTTGACCTAGAGCCAATATACCAGTCACTACAATGAACAACCAAACTAACAACTGGAAGCAAGCAGAAACGGAACCAAATAAATTCCAGAAGAGACAGTACAGCAGTGCTTCGCACGAGGCTCCAAAGCACTGAAGATACCACCAAAGCAGGAGACAGAAACATCAGCAAGTCAACTTCCCAGCTCGGTGAACATAGCCACAATTGCGGCAACCAGCACCCGAGCTCCAAATCTTTCTGTGTGGGAGAATTTGACCAGAGTTGACACAAATCCGTGTGGAAGCCATTTTTGTCAGAAAGCAATGTTTGCGGTAAGATGTAGTCTGCTAGCATAGTGCTGTTCGAGCTCCGACTGAGGACCCTGTTTTGCTAGCCTGACCTTGCAGCTGCAGACTGCCTCTGCTCCTCTGGCCCCTTAGACATTTCTGCTTCATAGAATGATGTCTTGTTTCTCTGTGTCCCTTATCAGTTGTTTTTGCCTCGCTGAACCTGATAACGTTCAGCTTTGTAGACATTAAGAAATGTAAGTCTAGACAATGTGTGTGGGCCTTACAACTTGCCCCTAGGTTGCGGAATGAATGGGCAGTGGGCTTGTATTATACTATGTAACTTGTAACATTCTGTATTCCATTGGACTTCTTTGAAAGAATGGATATTCCCCATGGCCGTGAATAAAAGCGAGTGAATCGCTCAAGGTCTCCTCTGCTGACTACTTGTTTTGGCATAAGATTTACTCTCACGCACAATTGGCGTAGTCAGCAAGATCTCTACTTTTTGAAGCTCCCAACGTTACGCAAGCCTTACATTACTCAGTCATCTTGCCCTCTAATAGACCAGTGTGTTGACACAGTGGGGGAGTGGCCACTTCGGAAAAGTAGGACCAGTCTTAAACCAGGAATCAAGCAGGCTAAAAGGGGTCATGAAGTAGCTTTAGCAAGCAGAATTAAGGAAAATCCCAAAGCATTTTATTCTTATATAAGAAGCAAGCAGGTAACTAGAGAAAAGATTGGTCCACTAAAGGATAAGGAAGGAAGTCTGTGTGCTGAACCTGAGAGAATGGGTGAGATTCTGAATGATTAGTTTGCATCAGTGTTCACGGAGGAGAGGAACATGATGAATGTTGAGATTAGAGATAGAAGTTTGATTAGTCTGGATCACGTTGGCATAAGTAGGGAAGATGTGTTGGGTAGGCTAGAGGTTGTTAAGGTGGACAAATCCCCAGGACCAGAGGAGATCTATTTCAGGTTGCTGAGGAAGGCAAGAGAGGAAAAAGCTGGGGCCCTGACAGATATCTTTGTGGCATCCTTAAATACAGGTGAGGTGCCGGAGGACTGGAAGATTGCTCATGTTGTCCCTCTGTACAAGAGGGGGTAGTAGGGATATTCCAGGTAACTACAGACCAGTGAGCCTATCATCAGTGGTGGGGAAGTTGCTGGAGAGAGTACTGAGAGATAGGATATTTAGAAAAGAATGAGCTTATCAGTGATAGGCAACATGGTTTTGTGTGGGGGAGATCGTGTCTTACCAACTTGATAGAGTTCTTTGAGGAAGTGACCAAGTTGATAGATGAAGGAAGGGCTGTTGACGCCATATACATGAACTTTAGTAAGGTGTTTGATAAGGTTCCCCATGATGGTCTAATGGGGAAAGTGAAGTCACATGGTGTGCAGGGTGTTCTAGCTCGGTGGATAAAGAACTGGTGGAGCAACAGGAGACAGAGAGTAGGAGTTGAAGGGAGTTTCTCGAAATGGAGAAAGGTGACCAGTGGTGTTCCACAGGGGTCAGTGCTTTGTCCACTGTTGTTTGTAATATATATAACTGATCTGGAAGAGGGCACTGTTGGTATGATCAGTAAATTTGCAGATGACACAAAGATTGGTGGAGTAGCAGAAAGCATAAGGGACTGTCAGAGAATACAGGAGGATATAGATAGACTGGAGAGTTGGGCGGAGAAGTGGCAGATGGAGTTCAATCTGGGCAAATGTGAGGTGATGCATTTAGGAGAAAGTGAGGACTGCAGATGCTGGAGATCAGAGCTGAAAAATGTGTTGCTGGAAAAGCGCAGCAGGTCAGGCAGCATCCAAGGAGCAGGAGAATCGACGTTTCGGGCATCTCAGGCATGAGCTCCTATAGTTCCCTGGCTTGTCCTTACCGCCCTTCTTAAACAGTGGCACCACGTTTGCCAACCTCCAGTCTTCCAGCACCACACCTGTGACTATCGATGATACAATTATCTCAGCAAGGGGCCTAGCAATCACTTCTCTAGCTTCCCACAGATAGCGGCCCTTAAAGATCAATGAGGGTGCTTCTGTGTGGAACCACAAGAGATGGATGAGATACCAAATACCAAATTCATTTCCCTGTATTTACAGTGAAGAAAAGATGTGGAGCGAAGGAATTCAGGGAAGTAAATAGTGAGTCTTGAGAAGTCTCTATCTTGCAGAAGAGGAGGCGCTGGAAGTCTTAAAATACACAAATGTAGCGAAGTCCCAGATACCTGATCAGGTGTTTTCCAGAACTTTGTGGGAAGCTGGGGAGGAGATTGCTCGGGCCCCTTGCTGAGATATTTGTATCATCAATAGCCACGGGTGAGGTATCAGAAGTCTGGAGGATTGTTAATGTGGTGCAACTATTTAAGAAAGGTGGTAAGGAAAAGCCAGAGAACTGCAGACTGGTGAGCCTGACATCAGGTGGTGGAAAAGTTGCTGGAGGGCAGTCTGCAGGACAGGATTAACATGTATTTCAAAAGGCAAGAACTGATTAAGAATAGTCAACGTGGCTTTGTGCGTGGGAGATCGTGTCCCACCAAGGTGATTGAGTTTTTTGAAGAGGTGACAAAGAAGATTGATGAAGGCAGAGCAATAGACATTGTCTGTACAGACTTCAGCAAGGCCTTTGACAAGATTCCACATGATAGACTGGTTAGCAAGGTGCGATCACATGGGGTCCAAGGAGAGCAAGCCAACTGGATACAAATTTGGCTTGAAGACAGAAGACAGAGGGTAGTGGTGGAGGGTTCTTTTTCAGACTGGAGGCCTGTGACCAACGGTGTGCCGCAAGGATCAGTGCTGGGTCCACTGCTTTTCTTCATTTATATAAACGCTTTGGATATGAAGACAGGAGATATAGTTAGTAAGTTTGCAGATAACACCAAAATTGGAGGTGTAGTGGACAGTGCAGAAGGTTAGCTCAGAGTACAACAGGATCTCAATCAGATGGGCCAATGGGCTGAGGAGTGGGAGATGGAATTTAATTTAGATAAATGTGAGGTGCTGCATTTTGGAAAAGCAAATCAGGGAGGGATTTGTACAGTTAATGGTAAGGTCCTATGGAGTGTTGCTGAACAATGAGATCTTGGAGTGCAGGTTCATCTCTTTGAAAGTGGAGTTGAAGGTAAACAGGGTGGTGAAGAAGGTGTTTGGCACGCTTGCCTTCATTGGTCACTGCATTGACTTGGGGCATCATGTTGCGGATGTACAGGACAGTGGTGAGAAGACATTTAGAATGCTGTATACAGTTCTGGTCTCCCTGCTATAGGAAGGATGTTGCGAAACTTGAAAGGGTTCAGAAAAGATTTACAAGTATGTTGCCAGGGTTGGAGAACTTGAGCTACAGGGAGACACTGAATAGGCTGGGACTGTTTTCCATGGAGCATCGGAGGCTGAGGGGTGACCTTATAGGGGTTTGTAAAATCATGAGGGGCATGAATAAGGTAAATAGACCTTATTTCCCTGGGATCGGGGAGTCTAGAATTGGAGGGCATAGGTTTAGGGTGAGAGGGGAAAGATATAAAAGGGACCTAAGGGACAACTTTTCCACGCAGAGGGTGGTCCATGTATGGAATGAGCTGCCAGAGAAAGTGGTGGAGGCTGGTACAATTGCAACATTTAAAAGGCATCTGGATGGGTATATGAATAGGAAGGGTTTGGAGGGATATGGGCCGGGTGCTGGTAGGTGGGAGTAGATTGGGTTGGGATATCTGATTGGCATGGACAAGTTGGACCAAAGGATCTGTTTATGTGCTGTACATCTCTAAGACTCTATGACTCCAAATGGCACTAGATTAGATTAGGATATCTAGTTGGCATGGATGGGTTGGACCAAAGGGTCTGTTTCTGTGATATCTGATTCTATGACTTTGATATGAAGCAAATTTATTAGCTTAATCTACTTAATATATATTGGAGATATATGCAAACTAGTGAGTGGAGTGGTAGGATTAAGAACGATACCTTCAAACCAGACCATTACGGGCTAATGGGACTTGACAGTGAGAAATTGGAGCAAGTGGAAAAGCATGTCGAAAGCAGGCCTAATGCAAAATCAGCCAGTTTTCTTTGGGAGGTAACGTTGTGACACTAAACTCTCTGTGAGAACTGTCGTGTCGGGCCCCTGCAAGGTGAAGTCCGAGGGCAGGTAACACATGCATTCAGTCGATAACAAGTCTCACTGTCTTCTTACAATCGCAAATCCCAGCCCGAGGTGAAACTCACTGAATGGAGCATAGTCCCTGACGTTAGGACTATTCTGCATGTCAGATTACATGCTGCGTCTCCACATTGTAGTACTTTCAGTACTTTTCCAGACATTCTGTTCCGCAGAAAACAAGTTTAAAACATCTCCAGGTGGCTCCATGTTAACTCAACAGAAGAATGGTTCCCACAGGCGATCAAGGTATAGCGGTTATCCCACAGCCAAAACAAATGTTTTTTTTCACACCAGGCCTAGTTCGTGTGGTTTTCCACTTGATTTAATTGCTCATTGACATGAGTACCTATTACCCTCTCTGCAAAACTTGTTTCACACATCTAAAACTTATCGACTCACAGAGATGTACAGCATGGATACGGACCCTGCAGTCCAACATATCTGTACCAACCAGAAGTCCAAAATTAATCCAGTCCCATTTGCCAGCACTTGGCCCATATCTCTCCAAACCTTTCCTGTTCTTGTACCCATCCAGATGCTTTTTAAATGGTGTAATTGTACCAGCCTCCACCACTTCCTCCAGCAGCTCACCCCATACTCTGTGAAAATGTTGCCCCTTAGGTCCCATTTAAATCTTTTGCCTTTCATCCTAAACTAATACACTCGAGTTCACCACAGGGAAAAGACCTTGTCTTTTATCCTATCCATGCCCCTCAAGATTTTGCAAACCGCTCTAAGGCCGGTCGGGCAGCATCCGAGGAGCAGCAGAGTCCATCTTTCAGGCAAGAGCCCTTGAGCAGCGCTTGCAGCAACACACTCTCCGCTGTGGTTCTGCAGCCTGTCAATCACAGAGGCCAGGGACCAGCCACGCGCATGCGCGGTACCGAGCGGCTGGGGCGAGGGACGCGAAAAGAGCATGCGCGACCTGGAGATGAGGGCGCGGCGGAGAGGAGGATAAGGTGGGTGCAGATCGATTAATCGCGGCTGGGAAGCAGTCAAACACATGGCGGGGGGGTGCATAAGGGAACCAAAAATGCAATGAGAGAAGACAAAGGTTCGGCACGCTGTCCGTCCACCAAAAAAAAAGACCCGGGTCCGCCGAGGCAGGGCTGCGCATGCGCGTGCTGACACACAGCGGGGAGGGGAGGATATAAACTGAGGAGGAACGGTTTCCAGGGAACACTGGGAGCAGCGGGTTCAGGGTGACGGGGGAGGGATTTCAGAGGGACACCGGGAGGACAGCTGGGTCAGGCAGTGGGGGTGACGTCATAGAGGGACAAAAACAGGGCGGGGCGAGGGAGAGGAGAGGGGAGGGGTTACTGAGGGACAGTGTGGGGGAGGGGGATTAACATCAGTACAGATACAGTCAGTAACACAGGGCCCTGGGGGGGAGAGGGGTTACTGAGGGACAGTGTGGGGGAGGGGGATTAACATCAGTACAGATACAGTCAGTAACACAGGGCCCTGGGTGGGGGAGGAGAGGGGTTACTGAGGGACAGTGTGGGGGAGGGGGATTAACATCAGTAGGGATACAGTCAGTAACACAGGGCCCTGGGAGGGGAGAGGGGTTACTGAGGGACAGTGTGGGGGAGGGGGATTAACATCAGTACAGATACAGTCAGTAACACAGGGCCCTGGGGGAGAGGGGTTACTGAGGGACAGTGTGGGGGAGGGGGATTAACATCAGTACAGATACAGTCAGTAACACAGGGCACTGGGTGGGGGGAGAGGGGTTACTGAGGGACAGTGTGGGGGAGGGGGATTAACATCAGTACAGATACAGTCAGTAACACAGGGCCCTTGGGGGGGGGGGGGAGAGGGGTTACTGAGGGACAGTGTGGGGGAGGGGGTGGGGGATTAACATCAGTACAGATACAGTCAGTAACACAGGGCCCTGGGTGGGGGAGAGGGGTTACTGAGGGACAGTGTGAGGGAGAGGGATTAACATCAGTACAGATACAGTCAGTAACACAGGGCCCTGGGGGAGAGGGGTTACTGAGTGACAGTGTGAGGGAGGGGGATTAACATCAGTACAGATACAGTCAGTAACACAGGGCCCTGGGGGGGGAGAGGGGTTACTAAGGGACAGTGTGGGGGAGCTGGATTAACATCAGGAGGGATACAGTCAGTAACACAGGGCCCTGGGAGGGAGAGGGGTTACTGAGGGACAGTGTGAGGGAGGGGGATTAACATCAGTAGGGATACAGTCAGTAACACAGGGCCCTGGGGGGGGGGGGGGGGGAGAGGGGTTACTGAGGGACAGTGTGAGGGAGCTGGATTAACATCAGGAGGGATACAGTCAGTAACACAGGGCACTGGGGGGGAGAGGGGTTACTGGGGGACAGTGTGAGGGAGCTGGATTAACATCAGTACAGATACAGTCAGTAACACAGGGCCCTTGGGGGGGGGGGGGAGAGGGGTTACTGAGGGACAGGGTGGGGGAGGGGGATTAACATCAGTACAGATACAGTCAGTAACACAGGGTCCTGGGGGGGGGAGAGGGGTTACTGAGGGACAGTGTGGGGGAGGGGGATTAACATCAGGAGGGATACAGTCAGTAACACAGGGCCCTGGGGCGGAGAGGGGTTACTGGGGGACAGTGTGAGGGAGCTGGATTAACATCAGTACAGATACAGTCAGTAACACAGGGTCCTGGGGGGGGAGAGGGGTTACTGAGGGACAGTGTGGGGGAGGGGGATTAACATCAGTACAGATACAGTCAGTAACACAGGGCCCTTGGGGGGGGGGGGGGGAGAGGGGTTACTGAGGGACAGTGTGGGGGAGGGGGATTAACATCAGTACAGATACAGTCAGTAACACAGGGCCCTTGGGGGGGGGGGAGAGGGGTTACTGAGGGACAGTGTGGGGGAGCTGGATTAACATCAGTACAGATACAGTCAGTAACACAGGGCGCTTGGGGGGGGGGAGAGGGGTTACTGAGGGACAGTGTGAGGGAGGGGGATTAACATCAGTACAGATACAGTCAGTAACAGGGCACTGGGGGGGAGAGAGGTTACTGAGGGACAGGGTGGGGGAGGGGGATTAACATCAGGAGGGATACAGTCAGTAACACAGGGCCCTGGGGGGGAGAGGGGTCACTGAGGGACAGTGTGGGGGAGGGGGATTAACATCAGTACAGATACAGTCAGTAACAGGGCACTGGGGGGGAGAGAGGTTACTGAGGGACAGGGTGGGGGAGGGGGATTAACATCAGGAGGGATACAGTCAGTAACACAGGGCCCTGGGGGGGAGAGGGGTTACTGAGGGACAGTGTGGGGGAGCTGGATTAACATCAGTACAGATACAGTCAGTAACACAGGGCCCTGGGGGGGAGAGGGGTTACTGAGGGACAGTGTGGGGGAGCTGGATTAACATCAGTACAGATACAGTCAGTAACACAGGGCCCTGGGGGAGAGGGGTTACTGAGGGACAGTGTGAGGGAGCTGGATTAACATCAGTACAGATACAGTCAGTAACACAGGGCCCTGGGGGGGGAGAGGGGTTACTGAGGGACAGTGTGGGGGAGGGGGATTAACATCTGTACAGATACAGTCAGTAACACAGGGCCCTGGGGGGGGGAGAGGGGTTACTGAGGGACAGTGTGGGGGAGGGGGATTAACATCAGTACAGATACAGTCAGTAACACAGGGCCCTGGGGGGGAGAGAGGGGTTACTGAGGGACAGTGTGGGGGAGGGGGATTAACATCTGTACAGATACAGTCAGTAACACAGGGCCCTGGGGGGGAGAGAGGTGTTACTGAGGGACAGTGTGGGGGAGCTGGATTAACATCAGTACAGATACAGTCAGTAACACAGGGCCCTGGGGGGGAGAGGGGTTACTGAGGGACAGTGTGAGGGAGCTGGATTAACATCAGTAGGGATACAGTCAGTAACACAGGGCACTGGAGGGGGGGGGAGAGGGGTTACTGAGGGACAGTGTGAGGGAGGGGGATTAACATCAGTAGGGATACAGTCAGTAACACAGGGCACTGGGGGGGGGAGAGGGGTTACTGAGTGACAGTGTGGGGGAGCTGGATTAACATCAGTACAGATACAGTCAGTAACACAGGGCCCTGGGGGGGGGAGAGGGGTTACTGAGGGACAGTGTGAGGGAGCTGGATTAACATCAGGAGGGATACAGTCAGTAACACAGGACACTGGGGGGGGGAGAGGGGTTACTGAGGGACAGTGTGGGGGAGCTGGATTAACATCAGGAGGGATACAGTCAGTAACACAGGGCCCTGGAGGGGGAGAGGGGTTACTGAGGGACAGTGTGGGGGAGCTGGATTAACATCAGGAGGGATACAGTCAGTAACACAGGGCCCTGGAGGGGGAGAGGGGTTACTGAGGGACAGTGTGGCGGAGCTGGATTAACATCAGGAGGGATACAGTCAGTAACACAGGGCCCTGGGGAGGGGGGGAGGAGTTACTGAGGGACAGTGTGGGGGAGGGGGATTAACATCAGTAGGGATACAGTCAGTAACACAGGGCACTGTGGGGGAGAGGGGTTACTGAGGGACAGTGTGGGGGAGCTGGATTAACATCAGGAGGGATACAGTCAGTAACACAGGGCCCTGGTGGGGGGAGAGGGGTTACTGAGGGACAGTGTGGGGGAGGGGGATTAACATCAGTACAGATACAGTCAGTAACACAGGGCACTGGGGGGGGAGAGGGGTTACTGAGGGACAGTGTGGGGGAGCTGGATTAACATCAGTACAGATACAGTCAGTAACACAGGGCCCTGGGGGGGGAGAGGGGTTACTGAGGGACAGTGTGGGGGAGGGGGATTAACATCAGTACAGATACAGTCAGTAACACAGGGCCCTGGGGGGGAGAGGGGTTACTGAGGGACAGTGTGGGGGAGGGGGATTAACATCAGTAGGGATACAGTCAGTAACACAGGGCACTGGGGGGAGAGGGGTTACTGAGGGACAGTGTGGGGGAGCTGGATTAACATCAGTAGGGATACAGTCAGTAACACAGGGCACTGGGGGGAGAGGGGTTACTGAGGGACAGTGTGGGGGAGCTGGATTAACATCAGTACAGATACAGTCAGTAACACAGGGCCCTGGGGGGGGGGAGAGGGGTTACTGAGGGACAGTGTGGGGGAGGGGGATTAACATCAGTAGGGATACAGTCAGTAACACAGGGCCCTGGGAGGGGAGAGGGGTTACTGAGGGACAGTGTGGGGGAGCTGGATTAACATCAGTAGGGATACAGTCAATAACACAGGGCCCTGGGAGGGGAGAGGGGTTGCTGAGGGACAGTGTGAGGGAGCTGGATTAACATCAGTACAGATACAGTCAGTAACACAGGGCCCTGGGGGAGAGGGGTTACTGAGGGACAGTGTGAGGGAGGGGGATTAACATCAGTAGGGATACAGTCAGTAACACAGGGCACTGGGGGGAGAGGGGTTACTGAGGGACAGTGTGGGGGAGCTGAATTAACATCAGTACAGATACAGTCAGTAACACAGGGCCCTGGGGGGGGGAGAGGGGTTACTGAGGGACAGTGTGGGGGAGGGGGATTAACATCAGTAGGGATACAGTCAGTAACACAGGGCCCTGGGAGGGGAGAGGGGTTACTGAGGGACAGTGTGGGGGAGCTGGATTAACATCAGTAGGGATACAGTCAGTAACACAGGGCCCTGGGAGGGGAGAGGGGTTACTGAGGGACAGTGTGAGGGAGCTGGATTAACATCAGTACAGATACAGTCAGTAACACAGGGCCCTGTGGGGGAGAGGGGTTACTGAGGGACAGTGTGGGGGAGGGGGATTAACATCAGTAGGGATACAGTCAGTAACACAGGGCCCTCGGGGGGAGAGGGGTTACTGAGGGACAGTGTGGGGGAGGGGGATTAACATCAGTACAGATACAGTCAGTAACACAGGGCCCTGGGTGAGGGAGGGGGGTTACTGAGGGACAGTGTGGGGGAGCTGGATTAACATCAGTAAAGATACAGTCAGTAACACAGGGCCCTGGGTGGGGGAGGGGGGTTACTGAGGGACAGTGTGAGGGAGCTGGATTAACATCAGTACAGATACAGTCAGTAACACAGGGCACTGGGGGGGAGAGGGGTTACTGAGGGACAGGGTGGGGGAGGGGGATTAACATCAGTACAGATACAGTCAGTAACACAGGGCCCTGGGGGGGAGAGGGGTTACTGAGGGACAGTGTGAGGGAGCTGGATTAACATCTGTACAGATACAGTCTGTAACACAGGGCCCTGGGGGGGAGAGGGGTTACTGAGGGACAGGGTGGGGGAGGGGGATTAACATCAGTACAGATACAGTCAGTAACACAGGGCCCTGGGTGGGGGAGGGGGGTTACTGAGGGACAGTGTGGGGGAGGGGGATTAACATCAGTAGGGATACAGTCAGTAACACAGGGCCCTGGGGGGGGGGAGAGGGGTTACTGAGGGACAGTGTGAGGGAGGGGGATTAACATCAGTAGGGATACAGTCAGTAACACAGGGCACTGGGGGGGAGAGGGGTTACTGAGGGACAGTGTGGGCGAGGGGGATTAACATCAGTACAGATACAGTCAGTAACACAGGGCACTGGGGGGGAGAGGGGTTACTGAGGGACAGTGTGAGGGAGCTGGATTAACATCAGTACAGATACAGTCAGTAACACAGGGCACTGGGGGGAAGTGAGGGGTTACTGAGGGACAGTGTGAGGGAGGGGGATTAACATCAGTACAGATACAGTCAGTAACACAGGGCACTGGGGGGAAGAGAGGGGTTACTGAGGGACAGTGTGAGGGAGCTGGATTAACATCAGTACAGATACAGTCAGTAACACAGGGCACTGGGGGAAGAGAGGGGTTACTGAGGGACAGTGTGAGGGAGCTGGATTAACATCAGTAGGGATACAGTCAGTAACACAGGGCCCTGGGGGGGGAGAGGGGTTACTGAGGGACAGTGTGGGGGAGGGGGATTAACATCAGTACAGATACAGTCAGTAACACAGGGCACTGGGGGGAAGAGAGGGGTTACTGAGGGACAGTGTGGGGGAGCTGGATTAATATCAGTACAGATACAGTCAGTAACACAGGGCCCTAGGGAGGAGAGGGGTTACTGAGGGACAGTGTGAGGGAGCTGGATTAACATCAGTACAGATACAGTCAGTAACACAGGGCCCTGGGGGGAGAGGGGTTACTGAGGGACAGTGTGAGGGAGCTGGATTAACATCAGTACAGATACAGTCAGTAACACAGGGCCGTGGGGGGGGGGAAGAGGGGTTACTGAGGGACAGTGTGGGGGAGCTGGATTAACATCAGTTGGGATACAGTCAGTAACACAGGGCCCTGGGGGGGGGAAGAGGGATTACTGAGGGACAGTGTGGGGGAGCTGGATTAACATCAGTAGGGATACAGTCAGTAACACAGGGCACTGGGGGGGAGAGGGGTTACTGAGGGACAGTGTGAGGGAGCTGGATTAACATCAGTACAGATACAGTCAGTAACACAGGGCCCTGGGGGGGGAGACGGTTTACTGAGGGTCAGTGTAGGGGAGCTGGATTAACATCAGTACAGATACAGTCAGTAACACAGGGCCCTGGGGGGGAGGAGAGGGGTTACTGAGGGACAGTGTAAGGGAGCTGGATTAACATCAGTACAGATACAGTCAGTAACACAGGGCCCTGGCGGGGAGAGAGGGGTTACTGAGGGACAGTGTGAGGGAGCTGGATTAACATCAGGAGGGATACAGTCAGTAACACAGGGCACTGGGGGGGAGAGGGGTTACTGGGGGACAGTGTGAGGGAGCTGGATTAACATCAGTACAGATACAGTCAGTAACACAGGGCCCTTGGGGGGGGGGGGGAGAGGGGTTACTGAGGGACAGGGTGGGGGAGGGGGATTAACATCAGTACAGATACAGTCAGTAACACAGGGTCCTGGGGGGGGGAGAGGGGTTACTGAGGGACAGTGTGGGGGAGGGGGATTAACATCAGGAGGGATACAGTCAGTAACACAGGGCCCTGGGGGGGAGAGGGGTTACTGGGGGACAGTGTGAGGGAGCTGGATTAACATCAGTACAGATACAGTCAGTAACACAGGGTCCTGGGGGGGGAGAGGGGTTACTGAGGGACAGTGTGGGGGAGGGGGATTAACATCAGTACAGATACAGTCAGTAACACAGGGCCCTTGGGGGGGGGGGGGGGAGAGGGGTTACTGAGGGACAGTGTGGGGGAGGGGGATTAACATCAGTACAGATACAGTCAGTAACACAGGGCCCTTGGGGGGGGGGAGAGGGGTTACTGAGGGACAGTGTGGGGGAGCTGGATTAACATCAGTACAGATACAGTCAGTAACACAGGGCACTTGGGGGGGGGGGAGAGGGGTTACTGAGGGACAGTGTGAGGGAGGGGGATTAACATCAGTACAGATACAGTCAGTAACAGGGCACTGGGGGGGGAGAGAGGTTACTGAGGGACAGGGTGGGGGAGGGGGATTAACATCAGGAGGGATACAGTCAGTAACACAGGGCCCTGGGGGGGAGAGGGGTCACTGAGGGACAGTGTGGGGGAGGGGGATTAACATCAGTACAGATACAGTCAGTAACAGGGCACTGGGGGGGAGAGAGGTTACTGAGGGACAGGGTGGGGGAGCTGGATTAACATCAGTACAGATACAGTCAGTAACACAGGGCCCTGGGGGGGAGAGGGGTTACTGAGGGACAGTGTGGGGAGCTGGATTAACATCAGTACAGATACAGTCAGTAACACAGGGCCCTGGGGGAGAGGGGTTACTGAGGGACAGTGTGAGGGAGCTGGATTAACATCAGTACAGATACAGTCAGTAACACAGGGCCCTGGGGGGGGAGAGGGGTTACTGAGGGACAGTGTGGGGGAGGGGGATTAACATCTGTACAGATACAGTCAGTAACACAGGGCCCTGGGGGGGGAGAGGGGTTACTGAGGGAATGTGTGGGGGAGGGGGATTAACATCAGTACAGATACAGTCAGTAACACAGGGCCCTGGGGGGGAGAGAGGGGTTACTGAGGGACAGTGTGGGGGAGGGGGATTAACATCTGTACAGATACAGTCAGTAACACAGGGCCCTGGGGGGGAGAGAGGGTGTTACTGAGGGACAGTGTGGGGGAGCTGGATTAACATCAGTACAGATACAGTCAGTAACACAGGGCCCTGGGGGGGAGAGGGGTTACTGAGGGACAGTGTGAGGGAGCTGGATTAACATCAGTAGGGATACAGTCAGTAACACAGGGCACTGGAGGGGGGGGAGAGGGGTTACTGAGGGACAGTGTGAGGGAGGGGGATTAACATCAGTAGGGATACAGTCAGTAACACAGGGCACTGGGGGGGGGAGAGGGGTTACTGAGTGACAGTGTGGGGGAGCTGGATTAACATCAGTACAGATACAGTCAGTAACACAGGGCCCTGGGGGGGGGAGAGGGGTTACTGAGGGACAGTGTGAGGGAGCTGGATTAACATCAGGAGGGATACAGTCAGTAACACAGGGTCCTGGGGGGGAGAGGGGTTACTGAGGGACAGTGTGGGGGAGCTGGATTAACATCAGGAGGGATACAGTCAGTAACACAGGGCCCTGGAGGGGGAGAGGGGTTACTGAGGGACAGTGTGGCGGAGCTGGATTAACATCAGGAGGGATACAGTCAGTAACACAGGGCCCTGGGGAGGGGGGGAGGGGTTACTGAGGGACAGTGTGGGGGAGGGGGATTAACATCAGTAGGGATACAGTCAGTAACACAGGGCACTGTGGGGGAGAGGGGTTACTGAGGGACAGTGTGGGGGAGCTGGATTAACATCAGGAGGGATACAGTCAGTAACACAGGGCCCTGGGGGGGGGAGAGGGGTTACTGAGGGACAGTGTGGGGGAGGGGGATTAACATCAGTACAGATACAGTCAGTAACACAGGGCACTGGGGGGGGAGAGGGGTTACTGAGGGACAGTGTGGGGGAGCTGGATTAACATCAGTACAGATACAGTCAGTAACACAGGGCCCTGGGGGGGGGGGAGGGGTTACTGAGGGACAGTGTGGGGGAGCTGGATTAACATCAGTACAGATACATTCAGTAACACAGGGCCCTGGGGGGGGAGAGGGGTTACTGAGGGACAGTGTGGGGGAGGGGGATTAACATCAGTACAGATACAGTCAGTAACACAGGGCCCTGGGGGGGAGAGGGGTTACTGAGGGACAGTGTGGGGGAGGGGGATTAACATCAGTAGGGATACAGTCAGTAACACAGGGCACTGGGGGGAGAGGGGTTACTGAGGGACAGTGTGGGGGAGCTGGATTAACATCAGTAGGGATACAGTCAGTAACACAGGGCACTGGGGGGAGAGGGGTTACTGAGGGACAGTGTGGGGGAGCTGGATTAACATCAGTACAGATACAGTCAGTAACACAGGGCCCTGGGGGGGGGAGAGGGGTTACTGAGGGACAGTGTGGGGGAGGGGGATTAACATCAGTAGGGATACAGTCAGTAACACAGGGCCCTGGGAGGGGAGAGGGGTTACTGAGGGACAGTGTGGGGGAGCTGGATTAACATCAGTAGGGATACAGTCAGTAACACAGGGCCCTGGGAGGGGAGAGGGGTTACTGAGGGACAGTGTGAGGGAGCTGGATTAACATCAGTACAGATACAGTCAGTAACACAGGGCCCTGTGGGGGAGAGGGGTTACTGAGGGACAGTGTGGGGGAGGGGGATTAACATCAGTAGGGATACAGTCAGTAACACAGGGCCCTCGGGGGGAGAGGGGTTACTGAGGGACAGTGTGGGGGAGGGGGATTAACATCAGTACAGATACAGTCAGTAACACAGGGCCCTGGGTGAGGGAGGGGGGTTACTGAGGGACAGTGTGGGGGAGCTGGATTAACATCAGTAAAGATACAGTCAGTAACACAGGGCCCTGGGTGGGGGAGGGGGGTTACTGAGGGACAGTGTGAGGGAGCTGGATTAACATCAGTACAGATACAGTCAGTAACACAGGGCACTGGGGGGGAGAGGGGTTACTGAGGGACAGGGTGGGGGAGGGGGATTAACATCAGTACAGATACAGTCAGTAACACAGGGCCCTGGGGGGGAGAGGGGTTACTGAGGGACAGTGTGAGGGAGCTGGATTAACATCTGTACAGATACAGTCTGTAACACAGGGCCCTGGGGGGGAGAGGGTTACTGAGGGACAGGGTGGGGGAGGGGGATTAACATCAGTACAGATACAGTCAGTAACACAGGGCCTGGGTGGGGGAGGGGGGTTACTGAGGGACAGTGTGGGGGAGGGGGATTAACATCAGTAGGGATACAGTCAGTAACACAGGGCCCTGGGGGGGGGAGAGGGGTTACTGAGGGACAGTGTGAGGGAGGGGGATTAACATCAGTAGGGATACAGTCAGTAACACAGGGCACTGGGGGGGAGAGGGGTTACTGAGGGACAGTGTGGGGGAGGGGGATTAACATCAGTACAGATACAGTCAGTAACACAGGGCACTGGGGGGGAGAGGGGTTACTGAGGGACAGTGTGAGGGAGCTGGATTAACATCAGTACAGATACAGTCAGTAACACAGGGCACTGGGGGGAAGTGAGGGGTTACTGAGGGACAGTGTGAGGGAGGGGGATTAACATCAGTACAGATACAGTCAGTAACACAGGGCACTGGGGGGAAGAGAGGGGTTACTGAGGGACAGTGTGAGGGAGCTGGATTAACATCAGTAGGGATACAGTCAGTAACACAGGGCCCTGGGGGGGGAGAGGGGTTACTGAGGGACAGTGTGGGGGAGGGGGATTAACATCAGTACAGATACAGTCAGTAACACAGGGCACTGGGGGGAAGAGAGGGGTTACTGAGGGACAGTGTGGGGGAGCTGGATTAATATCAGTACAGATACAGTCAGTAACACAGGGCCCTAGGGAGGAGAGGGGTTACTGAGGGACAGTGTGAGGGAGCTGGATTAACATCAGTACAGATACAGTCAGTAACACAGGGCCGTGGGGGGGGGAAGAGGGGTTACTGAGGGACAGTGTGGGGGAGCTGGATTAACATCAGTTGGGATACAGTCAGTCCTGGGGGGGGGAAGAGGGATTACTGAGGGACAGTGTGAGGGAGAGGGATTAACATCAGTACAGATACAGTCAGTAACACAGGGCGCTGGGGGGGGAGACGGTTTACTGAGGGTCAGTGTAGGGGAGCTGGATTAACATCAGTACAGATACAGTCAGTAACACAGGGCCCTGGGGGGGGGGGGGGGGGGGAGGGGTTACAGAGGGACAGTGTGGGGAAGGGGGATTAACATCAGGAGAGATACAGTCAGTAACACAGTGCCCTGGGGGGGGAGAGTGGTTACTGAGGGACAGTGTGAGGGAGCTGGATTAACATCAGTACAGATACAGTCAGTAACACAGGGCACTGGGTGGGGGAGGGGGGTTACTGAGGGACAGTGTGGGGGAGGGGGATTAACATCAGTAGGGATACAGTCAGTAACACAGGGCCCTGGGGGGGGAGAGGGGTTACTGAGGGACAGTGTGAGGGAGCTGGATTAACATCAGTACAGATACAGTCAGTAACACAGGGCACTGGGGGGAAGAGAGGGGTTACTGAGGGACAGTGTGGGGGAGCTGGATTAACATCAGGAGGGATACAGTCAGTAACACAGGGCCCTGGGGGGGGAGAGGGGTTACTGAGGGACAGTGTGGGGGAGGGGGATTAACATCAGTACAGATACAGTCAGTAACACAGGGCACTGGGGGGGAGAGGGGTTACTGAGGGACAGTGTGGGGGAGCTGGATTAACATCAGTACAGATACAGTCAGTAACACAGGGCACTGGGGGGGGAGAGGGGTTACTGAGGGACAGTGTGGGGGAGCTGGATTAATATCAGTACAGATACAGTCAGTAACACAGGGCCCTGGGGAGGAGAGGGGTTACTGAGGGACAGTGTGAGGGAGCTGGATTAACATCAGTACAGATACAGTCAGTAACACAGGGCCCTGGGGGGGAGAGGGGTTACTGAGGGACAGTGTGAGGGAGCTGGATTAACATCAGTAGGGATACAGTCAGTAACACAGGGCCCTGGGGGGGAGAGGGGTTACTGAGGGACAGTGTGAGGGAGCTGGATTAACATCAGTACAGATACAGTCAGTAACACAGGGCCGTGGGGGGGGGGAAGAGGGGTTACTGAGGGACAGTGTGGGGGAGCTGGATTAACATCAGTAGGGATACAGTCAGTAACACAGGGCCCTGGGGGGGGAAGAGGGATTACTGAGGGACAGTGTGGGGAGCTGGATTAACATCAGTAGGGATACAGTCAGTAACACAGGGCACTGGGGGGGGAGAGGGGTTACTGAGGGACAGTGTGAGGGAGAGGGATTAACATCAGGAGAGATACAGTCAGTAACACAGGGCCCTGGGGGGGGAGAGGGGTTACTGAGGGACAGTGTCGGGGAGCTGGATTAACATCAGTACAGATACAGTCAGTAACACAGGGCCCTGGGGGGGAAGAGAGGGTGACTGAGGGACAGAGTGAGGGAGCTGGATTAACATCAGTAGGGATACAGTCAGTAACACAGGGCCCTGGGGGGGGAGAGGGGTTACTGAGTGACAGTGTGGGGGAGGGGGATTAACATCAGTAGGGATACAGTCAGTAACACAGGGCACTGGGGGGAGAGGGGTTACTGAGGGACAGTGTGAGGGAGGGGGATTAACATCAGTAGGGATACAGTCAGTAACACAGGGCCCTGGGGGGGGAGAGGGGTTACTGAGGGACAGTGTGAGGGAGGGGGATTAACATCAGTACAGATACAGTCAGTAACACAGGGCACTGTGGGGGAGAGGGGTTACTGAGGGACAGTGTGGGGGAGCTGGATTAACATCAGGAGGGATACAGTCAGTAACACAGGGCCCTGGGGGGGGGAGAGGGGTTACTGAGGGACAGTGTGGGGGAGCTGGATTAACATCAGTACAGATACAGTCAGTAACACAGGGCCCTGGGGGGGAGAGAGGGGTTACTGAGGGACAGTGTGGGGGAGGGGGATTAACATCAGTACAGATACAGTCAGTAACACAGGGCCCTGGGGGAGAGGGGTTACTGAGGGACAGTGTGAGGGAGCTGGATTAACATCAGTAGGGATACAGTCAGTAACACAGGGCACTGGGGGGGGAGAGGGGTTACTGAGGGACAGTGTGAGGGAGCTGGATTAACATCAGTACAGATACAGTCAGTAATACAGGGCCCTCGGAGGGAGAGGGGTTACTGAGGGACAGTGTGGGGGAGCTGGATTAACATCAGTAGGGATATAGTCAGTAACACAGGGCCCTGGGGGGGGAGAGGGGTTACTGAGGGACAGTGTGGGGGAGCTGGATTAACATCAGTAGGGATACAGTCAGTAACACAGGGCACTGGGGTGGGAGAGGGGTTACTGAGGGACAGTGTGAGGGAGCTGGATTAACATCAGTACAGATACAGTCAGTAACACAGGGTCCTGGGGAGGGGAGAGGGGTGACTGAGGGACAGTGTGAGGGAGCTGGATTAACATCAGTATAGATACAGTCAGTAACACAGGGCACTGGGGGGGGGAGAGGTGTTACTGAGGGACAGTGTGAGGGAGCTGGATTAACATCAGTACAGATACAGTCAGTAACACAGGGCACTGGGGGGGAGAGAGGGGTTACTGAGGGACATTGTGAGGGAGCTGGATTAATATCAGTAGGGATACAGTCAGTAACACAGGGCCCTGGGGGGGGGAGAGGGGTTACTGAGGGACAGTGTGAGGGAGCTGGATTAACATCAGTACAGATACAGTCAGTAACACAGGGCACCTGGGTGGGAGAGGAGTTACTGAGTGAGATACAGTCAGTAACACAGGGCTAAGGGGTGGGGAGAGGGGTTACTGAGTGACATTGTGAGGGAGCTCGATTAACATCAGTACAGATACAGTCAGTAACACAGGGCACTGGTGGGGGAGAGGGGTAACTGAGTGACAGTGTGGGGGAGCTGGATTAATCTCAGTACAGATACCGTTAGTATCTGTACTGAGTGACACTGTGAACGAACGGGATTAGCATCAGTACAGATACTGTCAGTTACTCAGGCCTCTTGGGGGGGGCGGCGTGTTGGATGGGCCTTACTAAGGGACAGTGTGACGGAGCTGGATTAACATCACAGAAGAAAAACAACTTGCATCCCAAGAACAGACCCTTCGGTGCTCCAAGCCTGAGCCGATCCAAATGTACTGTCTAAACCTGACGCCCAGTTCCTAAACATCTGTATCCCTCTGCTCCCCACCTTCTCGTGCATCTGTTCAGATGTATCTTAAATGAATCTTCCGTGCCTGCCTCTACCACCTCTGCTGGCAACGCGTTCCAAACACCCACCACCCTCTGTGTGAAGTACTTGCCACATATATCCCCCTTAAACTTTCCACCTCTCACCTTGAAAGCATGACCTCTCTTTAATAAATCCTTCACCCTGGGAAAAAGCTTGTCTCTATCCACCCTGTCTATACCCTTCATGAGTTTGTAAACCTCAATCAGGTCCCCCCTCAATCTCCTTTTTTCTAGTGAAAACAATCCTTACCTACTCAACCTCTCTTCGTAGCTCGCACCTTCCATACCAGGCAACATCCTCGTAAACCTTCTCTGCCCCCTCTCCAAAGCGTCCACATCCTTTTGGTAATGTGGCGACCAGAACTGTACACAGGATTCTAAATGCAGCCGAACCAATGTCTTGTACGATTCTAACATGACGTGCCAGCTCTTATACTCAGTACCCAGACCAATGAAGGCAAGCAAACTATATGCCTCCTTGACCACTCTACCCACCTGTGCAGCAACCTTCAGGGTACAATGGACCTGCACTCCCAGATCTCTCTGCCCATCAACTTTTCCCAAGGCTCTTCCATTTACAGTATAGTTCGCTCTAGAATTAGACTTCCCAAAACGCATCACCTCCCATTTGCCCGGATTGAATTCCATCTGCGACATCTCTGCCCAACTCTCCAGTCTGTCTCTATCCTCCATGTCGAATGGTCTTGCTTTCCTCCTTGCTTCGTGTGCAAAATGCGATTGATGGACCCAAAACAGCCTCCGTACCTCCGAGTTGGTGACTCGGTGGTTATTACCTCTGCCTCACAGCGCTACGGAGCCGGGTTCAATTCCACCCTTGAGGTGACTGTCCATGTGGATTTTGGACATTTTTCCCCCTTGTGTCTGCGAGGGTTTCCACCGGGTGTTCCCGTTTCCTCCCCCCCCCCTCAGAGGGTTGGTGTTGACCGGTTAGGCCGAATGGCCTGCTTCCACACTATGGGGATTCTGCTGTTGCTCTCCGCTACAACAATGAAGGGTCCTGCTAGAGTGGACCAGCTGAACCCATTTCCTCCCACCCAGCCAGAGTTAGCAGGAGAAAGGGGGGGGGGGGTGGGGTGCAGAGAGGCAAGTCTGGGACAGAACCGCAACAAATCTGGGTGAGTGTGACGGAACGGAGAGTGGGACTCGGGACTCTGCTTTCGGCACAACGGACTAGGGGTGTGGGGATTGGCGGGGGAGGCGTCTGGTCGACAGGAACTCAGCACAAAATGTCTGCCGTCGTCCATTCTGAGTTTTCCACCCTGTGCTTTGTTTTTCTGTCGACTCCTTTCCCAGGGCCTTCGACCAGGAGAGACCTCTCAAAGCAGACGCCCACCTCAGACTCTGGCTGGCCATCGAGTGGATTCGCCCACCCCTGCCCGCCCTTGCCCGTTGAGAGAAATGAGCTCCTGTGGAAGGGTAGACGCGACTAAGGGAGCATACCCAAGTGAGAGCACTCGGCAGAGTTGACTGCGGATGAGGGCTTCCCCTCTCCGTGACGTGGACTGAGCGAGCGCTCGCCAGGAGACGGTGTCGCCGGCCCGGTTTGTGGTTCAGGCGGTGGCTGGCCTGGTCCTGAAGGCCCCATGGAGAAACCGTGGAAGTGCGGCGACTGCGGGAAGGGCTTCGACTACCCCTACCAGCTGGAGGCTCACCGGCGCGGTCACACCGGGGAGCGGCCGTTCACCTGCCCCGCCTGCGGCAAGGGCTTCACCCAGTCCTCCCACCTACTGACCCACCGGCGGGTTCACACTGGCGAGCGGCCCTTCGGCTGCCCCGAGTGCGGCAAGGCCTTCACCCACTCGTCCCCGCTGCGCACCCACCGCCTCATCCACACGGGCGAGCGGCCCTTCAAGTGCGCCGAGTGCGGGGACAGTTTCAAGAGCTCGGCGGAGCTGCTGAGGCACCGGCGGGTGCACACCGGCGAGCGGCCCTTCGCCTGCCCCGAGTGCGGCAAGGCCTTCACCCAGTCGTCAGACCTGCTGACCCACCGGCGGGTGCACACCGGCGAGCGGCCCTTCTCCTGCCCCGAGTGCGGCAAGGCCTTCACCCTGGCGGGGAACCTGGCGAGGCACCGGCGGGTCCACACCGGCGAGCGGCCCTTCGCCTGCTCCGAGTGTGGCAAGGCCTTCAGCCAGCGCTCCAGCCTGCTGGCCCACCGGCGGCTCCACACCGGCGAGCGGCCCTTCGCCTGCCCTGTCTGCAGCAAGGCCTTCGCCCAGTCGTCCAACCTGCTGATCCACCAGCGGGTTCACAACTGACCACAGGGTTCGGGTGGCGGGGAGCAGGAGTTCGGCTCATGGTGCCGGGGAACCATGACTGACTGACTGTGCGTTCCCCTCCTCCACCCCACTCAGTGGGTGTTCTCCGGTTTCCTCCCGCAGTCCAAAGGTGTACAGGTTGCGGTCGATTGGCTATGCTAAATTACCCATAGTGCTCAGGGATGTGCAGGTTCGGGTGGATTGGCCATGCTAAATTACCCACAGTGCCCTGGGGTGTGCAGGTTAGGGTGGATTGGCCATGCTAAATTACCCACAGTGCCCTGGGGTGTGCAGGTTAGGGTGGATTGGCCATGCTAAATTACCCATAGTGCCCTGGGGTGTGCAGGTTAGGGTAGATTGGCCATGCTAAATTACCCATAGTGCCCTGGGGTGTGCAGGTTAGGGTGGATTGGCCATGCTAAATTACCCATAGTGTCCTGGGGTGTGCAGGTTAGGGTGGATTGGCAATGCTAAATTACCCATAGTGCCCTGGGGTGTGCAGGTTACGGTGGATTGGCCACGCTAAATTACCCATAGTGCCCTGGGGTGTGCAGGTTAGGGTGGATTGGCCATGCTAAATTACCCTGAGTGCCCAAGGATGTGCAGGTTCGCCATGGGGAATTCAGGGTTACAGGGCTAGGATAGGATAGGAGGCTGGGCCTAGGGGCACGATGTTGTTCAGAGGGTAGGTGTGGACTGGTTGGGCCGAATGGCCTGCTTTCACACTCTCGGGGTCCTATGAATCTCTAGTTCGAGTCCGCTTGGAGGACTGTGAGCAAAGTGTGGTTTTTTTTAAAATTCATTCAGGGGATGAGGGCATCACTGGCCAGGTCCAACATTTATTGCCCCATC